>NW_025214122.1:33231-39296 GCF_004010195.1 Chiloscyllium plagiosum | reverse complement strand
AGTTATCTCTTGTGACTCCCAGGTGTGTGTAATCCTCCAGCTCCCACTACACTCTGCTCCCTCACAGGGTCACCATCTCGGTGACTCCCAGGTACGTGTAATCCTCCAGCTCCCACTCCACTCTGCTCCCTCACAGGGTCACCGTCTCCGTAACTCATAGGTACATGTCCTCCTCCAGCTCCAACTCCACTCTGCTCCCTCACAGGGTCACCGTCTCCGTAACTCCCAGGTGCATGTAGTACTCCAGCTTTTACTCCACTCTGCTCCCTCACAGGATCACCGTCTCTGTGACTCCCAGGTTCGTGCAATACTCCAGCTCCACCTCCATTCCGCTCCCCCACATGGTCACCGTCTCTGTGACTCCTAGGCACGATAAGGCCTTCATTCTCAGTGCTGATTTATATCCTCCCACGTTGCTGCCTCTGTAACTCCCAGGTATGTTAGCCTCATGCTCCTGCTTCAAGTTGCTCCCTCACATGGTCACTTCCTCTGTGACTCGGTGCTGATTTCGAGCATCCTGCTCTGCTGCTTCTCTAACTCCAAGTCCCAGCCGGCCTCGATCCTCGCTGCTGCTTTATATTCACCCACTCTGTGCTGATCTCTCTCAGTTTCTCTCCCTTTGTGACTCCCAGGTAATGGTAGGCCTCAAGCCTCAGCTGAGATTTATAACATCCCATTCTGCTCTGCTCTCTTACAGGATCGCTGTTGTGCCTGGAAGACAGTGGGAAAGAGGAGGATTACACAGAGCAGAGGGTTTTACAGTGATTGAGCGAGCTATATGAGATGGAACAGGTTATCTGGGGAGCTAGGCAGACCTGCAGCAACTAAAGAAGCTTACTGGAAGATACTGTGAGAGTTTCAGACACTGAAGAAGGCAAAGGAATAGAGAGATGGTGGCTTGTTCATGACGGAGCTTTGTATAGTCTAAAGGGCTTTTCCTGAACTGGTTACGGTGATGTGTAGACTTCAATAAAAGGAAATTGACATCCAGCAAATGTTGTCAGGTCCTGGAGACTTGGATGGAGACTTGGATGTGACAGACTTGAATGTGACAGAGTGAGAAGACTTGCAGTAACTGGGGGGAACATAAACTTTTGGGGCACTGGTGGTATTCAAGTACCCTCAGAACATGAGGAGGTACAGAGAATGGGAGCATTCCAAATAGTGTGATTGTAGGGGCTGGAAGTCCTGAGATGTATAAGGAGGAAGAAAATCGCCAATTTAACACGTACAACCATTATAATTATAGACATTTAGGAAAGGAACCTGTGCTGTCATTGATTACAGTTATATGGAGAGTAACAGAAACTGAAGGAGTTACAATTTTAAAAAGGGAGAGATTTTTGGTGATCAGAAGTTTAAACAAGAATAAAGAAATTTTAGTGATCTCTAGCACAGATGAGAATGGAGGAGGTGAGATATTGTGAGGAACCGTCAGATTTATATGGCGGGGAGGATGTCAGATATGAAAGGGAGAGCTGCATTATCTGTATGCAGTTACAGACATGAGGAGTGTTGTAGTGCCTGCTGGAGGGTACACAGATAACAACAGCAGTGGCTCAGGAAGGCAGCTCACTCATTGACAACTCAAACTCAACAATAAATGCTGGGTCAGCCAACAAAGCTCGTGTTCATTAATGGATGAAGGAATAAAAGATCTACAAGTAGCACTGAGGTCACTCAGGCAGGGTCTTTCAACAGCCGTTCATAAACCTGGAACCACTATACCCTGGAAGGACAGGAGCTCCAGGTACACGGGAACACCAGCATTTCCAAGGTGCACTCCAAGACACGCACCATCCTCCCAGCACTGTGTCTGTCCCTACAACCAAAGGACTGCAATGGGTCAGGAAGGCAGCTCAGCACCACCTTCTCCAGGGAATTACAGATGGGAAGGTAATGGTGAAACTCTGCTGTTTACAGCCAGACTGAAAAATAAATCCTGCAGTGGGTGTGAAATGAAATTTCCATTTCAGAACAACATGCTTAGCATGGGTAGAGGATTTGTTAGATTGGCACAAGGCAGAGAGTGTGAAAAAAGGGGTCTTTTTCACGATGGGAACTGGTGATGAGGGGAGCTCCGCAGGGGTCAGTGTTGGGACTACACTCCACGCGTTATACATTAAGAGTCTGGACAAAGGAAGTGAATGGGCACGAGAAATGGGTTTCCAAGAACAATCCCAGGGATGAAATTTGTGTCATATGCGGAGCAGGTGAAGCCTCTGGGTCTGCATTTGATGAAGTTTCATAGGCAGCGGCAGAATCTCATTCAAACTTACAGAATACTGACGGGCCTGGATGGTGTGGACGTGGGCAAGATGTTTCCATGAGCAGGAGAGACTAGGGGCCAAGGGCACAGCTTCAGAGTGAAGGGACGACCCTTTCGAATAGAGATGTGGAGGAATTTAATCAGCCAGAGGGTGATGGATCTGTGGAACTCACTACCTCATCGGGCTGTGGGTGCTATGTGATTCAGAGATAGCTAGGTTCTTGATGAGTAAGGAGATCAAGGGTTACAGGGAGTGAGTGAGAGAACGAGGTTGAGAAACAATTCAACCATAATCTAGTGGAATAATAGACCCGATGGACCGAATGGCCTAATTCTACTCCTATAAATGATGGTCGTATGGACTGCGCTCTTTCCATCGGTTTCTTACTGTGCAGTTATCATTTCTGGCATATCGTTTACCATACATTCCAGCACCTTCCTGATTATTGATGTCACTTCTTGGTTTCAGAAAGCTACATCACAGAGTAACTTGGGAATCCTTGTGTATAAATCTCAGAAAGGTGGTATACAGGGCAAGCAGGACATAGAGAAGGCAAATGGAATGCTGGCATTGATTCCAAAGGGAATGGAGAATAAAAATAGGGAAGGCTTGTAACAACTATAGAGGACTCCTGTCAGCCCGCACTGAGAATACAGTGAACAGATTTGGTCCCCTACCTGGAGGGAAAATGTCCTTGCATTGGAGGCAGCCCAGAGAAGGTTCACCAGGCTGATCTTCAAAATGGAGGGATATTGGTAAGAAGAGGTGGAGAAGGTTGAACTTGCAGTCATTAAATTTTAGAAAATGAGGCAAATTTATTGATACAACGAAGATTCGTGTGTTCTTACAGATTCAGTACTGACACATTGTTTCCCTGAGCAAAGATCTGTAACTGAAGATAAAAGGGAATACAGTTACCAGAGAAACTAACAGAGAAAAGCTGGGTTGTGGAGACTGGAGAATGTTACAGAGTTCGGGTGGTTTGAGATCACTGTGATTAGAGTTCAGATCGGTTGTCGGGCTGAAAGATGTCAAGGAGAGTTACAGGGTTATCAGTCCTGAAGGAGTTACAGAGATCAGGAGGAATATAGGGACGAGAGATTACTCAGATAGGGGTGGTCGTTGGAACTTCAGGAGATACAGAGACTGGGAGGGTTGTCGGGACTGAAGATTACACAGATATTGGTGGTAGTTGGAACTATAGAAGATTTTAGAGAAAGGGACGGTTGTGGGCACTGGAGATTAGACAGATTGGGTGATATATGGAGCTACAGAAAGGGAGGTTTGGACGGACTAGAGATTACACAGATTGGGGTGGTAGTTGGAGCTGCAGGAGTTTATAGATACCGGGAGGATTGTTGGTGCTGGAAATTACACTGAAATGGATAGTAGTTGGAGCTGCAGGAGTGAGTGAGATAGGGAGGGTTGAAGGGGCTGGATCAGTTCACACAGCCAGGGAGAATTGTAGGGATTGGAGGAACCAGATATACTGAGGTTTGTAGGGCTGCAGGAGTTCAGAGAGATACTGAGGACTGTGAAGGCTGGTTTACAACATTCTCATCAGTTACACAGAGATGTGGAGTGCTGTTCTGCAGGAGGTTACAAAAATCAACAGGGTTGCAGATACTGGAAGATATTACTAAGACAGTGAGCTGTAGCATTTGAGAAGGTTACAGCAACAGGATGCATTGAGGAGTTGGAGGCCGCTACAGGTGTTAAACATGCTGTAATAATCTTACATCGATCAGGAGGATTGGAAGCTCTGGAGATAAAGAGTTAGAATTGCAGTAACTGAAGAATATCACAGAGATGGGGAGTAACATATGAGGTAGAGGAGTTATAACATGAGATGAGCTGTAGGCAATGGAGTCAGGGAAGATACAGGGAGATCTGAAGGGACCACAGGTGATCAAAAGGACAGTGAGGCTTCTCAGTATAGGATTGGGGTAGCTTACGCAGACAGGGAGTATTTTATGGAATGGTGCTATTTACAGAGACTATGAAGTTTGATGGAATTGAGGGACGAACAGAGATATGGAAGGCTGTAGTTAATGAATTCATTTGTTGATGTCGGATGCTGAGGTTCTGGAAATTATATGGACTGGAAAGCTGGACAGTCTGTCAGAGCCTACAGAGACAGGAACAGCAATAGAGCCTGGAGACACTAACACAGATAAGGAGTATTGCAGACACTGGAGGAGGTTTCTGCTTTAGGGATGGTTGTAGGGGAGTGTAACGTTTACACAGATAGGGGTGTAAGAGCTGGAGAAGATTATGGAGATGATTTGATTGATGGGGAGACTGGAGGAGCTTACATTGACAGGGTTGGTGAGAGCGACGGGGGGATGTTACATAAGTCTTGTAGAAACTGATCGGGAGAGTCACAAGCATTGGAGTTGTTTCCACAGATCGAGGGTGTTGCAGGGACCTGAGAGGAATATGCAGATAGGGAGGATTGTAGGATGTCCACATTTTCAGAGTGTTTCAGGACTGAAAAAGGTGACATAGTGAAGGAGGGATGTTGGAGCTGTGGGAGTTCACACAGACTTGGAGGTTTGAAGGGTTTGGGGCTGTTTATTGATAGAGGGATATATTTAGGGACAATAATATGGAACGCAGAGGGAGAGTTTAGATTAGAAACCCTACAGCATGGGAACAGGTACTTCGGCCCAACAAGTCCACACCGACCCACCAAAGAGTAACTCACCCAGATCCACTTCTCTCTGACAATGCACCTAACACTATGGCAACTTAGAATGGCCAAATCATCTTTGGAGTGTCGGGGGAAACCCACACAGACACGGGGACAATGTGCAAATTCCACGCAGACAGTCACTCAACGCTGGAATCGAACCTGGGTCCCTGGCGCTGTGAGGCAGCATTGCTCACCACTGAGCCACCGTGCTGCCCCAAATTGCAGAATTACACAGAGACAATGTTTGAGGTGCTGGGAGGACTATAGGGAGTGGAGGAGCAAACAGAGATGTGGAGTGTTGTTGTGGCTTGAAAAGTGTCTGGAGGTGTTTATACAGATAAGGTACTCAGGACGGTTGGGAGCAGGTTACTGAGGTCGTGTGGTGCTATAGACCAGTAGGCAGGAGTGTTATAGGGCCTGAGACGTTACAGTGATATTATGTTCTCTTGGGGCTTGAGGAAGGTACACAGGAGGGTATTTTGCTCCAGGCTAGAGGAATGCACAGAAACGGGGGCACGTAGGTATTGTGCAAGACTACAGAAATAGGAATTATTGTACTGAGTGAAGGATGAGATTATTGAGATTGGGCATGTTATCGACACTGGAGCAATTTACACATAGGGAGAGTCGTCAGCATTGGAGTAGGTTTGAAATATACAGCGGGAATATGAGAGGGGTGGAGGTTATAGAAACAGGAAATTTTCTGGGAATTACAAGTATTCCAGACACTGGCACAAATGAGTTGGACCGAAGGGCATGTTTCCTTCCTGTATGACTCTATCACACGACAAGAAACAATGTGTGAATATAGAACAGTAATATCCCAGGTTTCAATACCATCTCCTTGAGGGAGACCTGCTTTCCCCTCTGTTGTACTGATCCTCACTAAGACAGTACAGGCCTGGATTGATTACTGTCAACTTCCCATATTGACACTGGAAGGCTCGGTACAGCAGAGATGAAAGTAAACAAGAGGGTGGGGATTGAGCCTGGGAACATCATGCTCTGTGTTCGTGTTTCAACACTGAATCTGTTTCATGTCTTCTGGACCAAAGTTCGATGTATTAAATACACTCTGCTCTGTTCACTGTGAGTGATCT
>NW_025214122.1:23338-32847 GCF_004010195.1 Chiloscyllium plagiosum | reverse complement strand
TAGGCTGCCAGTCTAGACTACATATGAATCCAGACCCAGAGCAATGGGATTGAGCAATGGTCTGGCAAGCCACTCATCTCTGAGGCTGGTCAGAGTGGGCATGCGATGCTGGCCAGCCAGAGACAGCAATATCTCACGAGTGAATTAAAACTAACACTGCTGGGACCAGTGTCCTGGCCAGTCATGTCGGTAGGTTTATGGTTAGGGCTTTAAACTGACATGGAGGGTGCAGAGACAGGGTACAGGTGAAAGGAGCTTTCCAAATCCAAAGGGAAAATGTGAAGCCTCGGAACAGCATGGGAATGTGGCTGAAGACAAGCAGAAAGGAACAGGAAGGGACAGAGTTTAACGAAAACTGTACATCAGTGAATCAGTTTGTGACAGGACATTGTGGGAAAGAGGAAACTATCATTTTTTTGGAATGGGCAAAGTACCTACAATAAGGTAATAGACTTGTGACACAGAGAAAAATGAGACTTAGTCCCCAGACAGACGTGGTTACAGGTTGAACAAAAGGTGGAACATAAATATTCAACAGTAAACAATCTGACAGGATCTCAGGCAGAATGGAAAAACAAGATGGGAACCCTGACACTAATGGATAACAAAGGGATTACAGAGAAAGCATTTGATTATGAAGCTGAAACAGCCTGAATGTGTGTCAAAAACACAAGCAGGAGAACAGTTTCTTATGCTGCCGAACAGTATTTCATTGCTCAGCCCTGCATTAAACAGGAATTCATTAGAATTTGTAGCAAAGGTGGTGAGATAATTTTTGGAGACTTCAATCTTTGTATAATCTGGGACAGGCACATTGGCAAGAGTGATATTATCCGAGATCCTCCTTGAATGTTTTTGTCAGTGTTTCTTTGATTAATACATTGTGCAAATAGCTAGGATGTAACTATCTCAGATCGAACGTAGGGTGATGAAGCTGAGTGAATGAGTAATATCACACCGAGATCCTCCAAGAAATTATACCGGAATTCAAAGAGATTATGACACTTTAAAGTGACCATAAAGCACACCCGTGCATCAGTAACAAAGCCAATTACATGATTTTGAGAGAGAACTGACCAAGGTAAACAGGGGAAACAGACTGAAATGTCAGTCTGTAAATGAACAGTGGAAAACATTTAGACCCAGAGATTCCTAGAGACGTACAGCACATAAATGGACCATTTGGTCCAATTTGCCCACGACACCCAGATATCTTATCGTAATCTCGTCCCATTTTGGCCCATATCCCACTAAACCTTTTTTTATTCATATACCAATTCAGATGCCTTTTGAATGCTGCAATTGCACCAGCCTCCATCACTTCCTCTGGCAGAACATTCCATACATAACCACACTCTGCGTGAAAAGGTTGCCCCTTAGGTCCCTTTTAAATCTTTCATCTCTCACCCTAAACCTATGCCCTCCAGCTCTGGTCTCCACCACCCCAGGGAAAAGACCTTGTCTGTTTATCATATCCACGCCCCTCGTGATTTTATAAACCTCAAGAATGTCACCCCTTAGCCTCTGATCCTCCAGGGAAAACAGTCCCAGTCATTTCTGCCTCTCCCGATAGCTCAAATCCTCCAACCCTGGCAACATCCTTGTAAAACCTTTCTAAACGCTTTCAAGTTTCACAACATCCTTCCAATAGGAAAAAGAACAAAAATGCACGCAATATTCCAAAAGTGTCCTAACCAGTGTGCTGTACAGCTGTAATATGACCCCCAATCTCCTATAATCAATGCAATGGCCAATAGAGGAAAGCATACTAAACACCGTCTTCACTATCCGCTTACCTGTGACTCTACTTTCAAGGAGTTATGAACTCCAAGATCTCTTTATTCAGCAACATTCCCTAGGACCTTCACACTAAGTGTACAAGTCCTGCTCAGATGTGCTTTCCCAAAATGCAGCACCTCACATTTATCGAAATTAAACTCCATCTGTCACTCCTCAGCCCATTTGCACATCTGATCCAGATCCCGTTGTAATCTGAGGTAACCTTCTTCACAAATTTTGGCGTCATCTGCAAACTTGTTAACTGTACCTCCTATGTTCATGTCAAAATCATTAATATAATGACGAAACATAGTGACACCAGCACCAATCGTTGTGGCACACCATCGTCCTCCAGTGTGATTAGAATCGATTACATTACAGTGTGGAAACAGGTCCTTCGGCCCAACATGTCCACACCGACCCGCCGAAGTGCAACCCACCCATGCCCCTACATTTACCCCTTACTTTACACTACGGGCAATTTAGCACGGCCAATTCACCTGACCTGCACATCTTTGTGACGGTGGGAGGAAACCGGAGCACCAGGGGGAAACCCACGCAGACACGGGGAGAACGTGCAAACTCCACACAGTCAGTCGCCTGAGGCGGGAATTGAACCCGGGTCTCTGACGCTGTGAGACAGCAGTGCTAACCACTGTGCCACCGTGCCGCCCACAAACGCAACCCTCCACCACCACCCTCTGTCTTCTACCTTCGAGCCAGTTCTGTATCCAAACAGCCAGTTCTCCCTGCATTCCATGAGATCTAACCAATCTCCCATGAGGAACTATTTCAAGCACCTCACTGAAGTCCATAGAAATCACATCCAATGATAGGCCCTCATCAATCCTTTTTGTTACTTCTTCAAAAAACGCAATCAATTTTTTGAGACATGATTTCCCACACACAAAGCCATGCTGACTATCCCTAGTCATTCCTTGCCTTTCTAAATACATGTAAATCCTATCTCGCAGGATTCCCTTCAACAATTTACCCACTACTGATGTCAGGCTCACTAGTCTGTAGTTCCCTAGCTTTCCCTTACCACCTTTCTTAAATGGTGGCACCACGTTAGCCAACCTCCAATCTTCAAGCACCTCACCTGTGATAATCAATGATACAAATTTCTCAGCAAAGGGCCCATCAATCACTTCCCTGGCTTCCCACAGATTCCAAGGTACACCTGATCAGAGCCTGGGGATTCATGTGCTTTTATGCATTTCAAGACATCCAGCACCTCCTCCTCTTCGATATGGACGCTTTTCAAGACATCACCATCTACTTCCCCATATTCTGTATCCTCCATTTCCTTCGCCACAGTAAACACTGATGCAAAATACTTATATAGTATCGCCACCATCTTCTCCGGCTGCACACAAAGGCTGCCTTGCTGATCTTTGAGGGGCCCTATTTTCGCCCTAGTTACCCTCTTGTCGTTTATGTATTTATAAAAACCCTTTGGATTCTCCTTAACACGATTTGTCAAAGCTATCTCATGTCCCCTTTTTACCCTTCTGATTTCCCTCTTAATTATACTCCTTCTGCCTTTATATTCTTAGAATTCACTTGATTTCTCATGTCTATACCTGACAATTGTTTCCTTCTTTTTCTTAACCAAAATCTTCATTCTCTCGTCATCCAGCATACCCTACACCCACCAGCATTTCCTTCCACTCTAACAGGAATACTATGTACTGTCTCTGGAAAGCCGTTATCTCATTTTTGAAGGCTTCCCAATCTCCAATGATAAAGGTTTCATTCTCTTAAAATGGAATCACCCCAATTCCTGCATCTCATGAAACTGTCACTTGAAAATAATAATAAAAAAGAACATTCTAAACGAAGACTTTGATGAGGTGAGCTCTGGTCAGTCCTGTCGATCTGGAGGTTACCAGATACACGGAGAATACTTTCTATTGGAGCAGCACCAGGTCAGTGTCAGGCACACAGACAGAATGGGCAAATAGATTCACATCTAAACTCACATTTCCCAGCCTGGGAATCTGAAGCTGTGCACAGCCAATTCTGGTAAACATCAGCAAAATTACGTCATCAAGATAGGCCCAATAGTCTAATAAAAAAAAATGAATCATTCAGACTAAAATATCCTTCAGGTTCCACAACGCAGTCTCGGTCCCATCCTGCAGGTTATATGAATCCCGCTACCTCTAATCTCCTGAAGGATCCCCGTCCCTTCCTACATTTGTACCATCCTCCAGGTTCTGCTGCCCTTCCTACCTTTGTAACATGACCCGGACTCTACAACTCTTCCTTCCTCTGCAATGTCCCCCAGAAGGGTACTGGAGGAATATCAGGACTGGAGGAGTTTGATGTTATTAGTAATATTGAAGTGGCTAAAATTGGCTTTGGTAGTTTTGAGGGTTCACATCAATAAAGAAGGTTACAGAGCTAAGGAGGATTATAGAGACCGGAAGACGCTTCACAGTTTATGAGTTTTGTGGGGACTGGAGCAAGGTACCAAAACAGGGAGGGTTAAAGATTGAAGGATTCTGCAGAAAACCTCGACTGGGTTAAATGCAGGAGTCTTGGTAGTGTGGAGCAACAGAATTTTCATGGGGTCCACGTCCATAGATCCTTAAAAAATGCCAGCCATGTTGTTAGGGGTGGTAAGAAGGCGTGTGATGTGTTAGCTTTCATTAGCAGGGTGATGGAGTTTAAGACCTGTGAGGTTATGCTGCAGCTCCATACAGCCCTGGTTAGTCCACACTTGGAATATTGTGTTATGTTCTGGTCGCCTCATTATAGGAAAGATGTGGAAGCTTTGAAGAGGGTGCATAAGAGATTCATCAGGATGATTTCTGGATTGGAGGGCAGATCTAATGGAGAAATGTTGGGGAATCCAGGGCTTTTCTCATTGGAATGAAAAAGAATGAGAGCTGACTTGATAGAGGTGTACAAGCTGATGAGAGGCAGACAGAGTGGATAGCCCGAGAATGTTCCCATTGTGAAAATGGCTATAACCTTGGGGCATACGTTTAAGGTAATTGGAGGAAGGTTTATGGGAGGTGTCAGAGGTAGGTACGTTACACAGAGAGTGGTGGGTTTGTGGAATGCACTAACAGTGTTGGTGGTAAAGACATTAGGGATATTTAATTAACTTTTAGATATGCATATGGATGAGAGTAAAATGAATTTCTCAAAATGGAGACCTGTGCCCTGTGGTGTTCCACCAGAATCCGTGCTGGGTCCACTGTTGTTTGTGATATACATAAATGATTTGGAGGAAGATATCGGTTGCCTGATTAGCAAGTTTGAACATGACACTAAGATTGGCAGAGTAGCAGACAGTGAAGGGGACTGTTAGAGAATACAGCAGTGTATAGATTGAAGAGATGGGCAGAGAAATGGCAGATGGGGAGTTCAATCCGGGCAAATTTCAGAATATCCAATTCAAGAGCAAAGTAAATGGAAAAGTCCTGGGGAAATCTGACGTACAGAGAGATCTGGATATTCAGGTCCGTTGTTCCTTGAAGGTGACAACGCAGATCAGTAAAGTGGTTAAGGCGGCATACGACATGCTTTATTTCACTGGAGGGGATAATGAGTAAAAGAGTTGGCAGGTCATGTTACAGTTGTATTGGTCTTTGATTCGCCCATAGTTGTAGTATTAGGTACATTTCTGTTCACCACCTCAATAAAAGGATGTGGATGCATTGGAGCGGGTGCAGGGGAGGTTCACCGGGATCTTGTCTGGTACGGAAGGGGCTGGCTTTGAAGAACGTTTGAATAGATTCGGATTATTTTCATTAGAAAGACAAAGGTTGACTGGGGACCTGATTGAGGTCTACAAAATCACGGGATGTACAGACAGGGTGGATAGCAAGAAGCTTTTTCCCCCAGAGTGTGGTGAATGGAACAGATTGCAGAGATCAAGTGGGTTGTGTAGACTGGAGGACCAAACAGAGATGGAGGGTAGTCGTGACTGAAGATGTTTATAGATAAAGGAAGGTTTACTTCTGCAGATTATTTAGACATGGATGTTGTGGAGTCTGACAGATTTTCCAGAAGGACAGTAATTTTGGTTGGAACCAGTTTCAAAGATAAGAGAGCATTTGTAACCTCTTCCAGTTTGGTCAAAGTGGGAAGGATTATAGGGGAGCGTGACATTTCCACAGATAGGGGTGTAAGAGCTGGAGAAGGTTATGGAGATGTGTAAATGCATGGCAATACAGGAGGAACTTACATTGATAGGGTGGGTGCTGGCGACAGGAGGATTTCACACATATAGTGAGTCTTGTCAGAACTGGATCGGGAGAATTACAGGCTTTCAGTGGGTTCTGCAGACCGGGAATGCTGCAGGCACCTGAAAGGATTGTCGAGTCTCCAGCGAGTGATCTTGTCTTTAGGACTTGAATAGGTTACATAGATACGGAAACATTGAAGACAATGTATACTATTTTCATTTTCTTGAACAGAGCGTCAACATCCCTCATGAGCCAGGGATCGCGAAACCTGCCAGCTTTTCCCTTCACTCTAACAGGGACACATTGGCCCTGGATTCTTGAGATCACACTTTTAAAAGCCTCCCATTTGTCCGTCATTCCATTTCCTTCAAACAGACTCACCCAGTTGATGGGCGCATAATGTGGAGGAGTCTATGTTGGACGGGGTGGGGGGGTGGGCAAAGTTAAAAATCACACAACACCAGCTTACAGTCCAACAGGTTTACTTGAAGGCACTAGGTTTCATAGCGCTTCTCCTTCATCAAGTGGTTGTGGAGCACAATCATAAGGCACAGAATTTATAGCAACAGGATGGCAGTGTCATGGAATATAATAACAAACACATTTAGTGGAAGTTTTATCTTTAAGGCTGATCACCTGCGCTTTGAAAGCTAGTGCTTTGAAATTAAGCTGTTGGACTATAACCTGGTGTTGTGTGATTTTTAATTCACCCAATCGACCTCTGCTCGATCCTGCCTCATGGCCCCAAAACTGTCCCTGCTCCAGTTAAAGACATTAATCTGTGGAACTGTCTGATCTTTTTCCATAACTATGTTAAAACTAAGACAGTAGTATTCACTGGACCCAATGAGCTCTCCGACTGACACTTCAGTCACTTGCCTGACCTCGTTTTCTGAGGGGAGGTCCAGTGTTGCACCCGCCTGAGTAGAGTGGGACCCTCGATATATTGGTTTAGGAAAATTTCTTGGACACATTTGACAAATTCCACTCCATACGGGTATTTTACACTCTGGGTGGCCAAGGCAATAGACGGGAAGTTAAAATCTCAAACCAATACTATGCTACCATTTCTATAGGTATCTGCAATCTCTCTACACATCTGCCCCTGTAGAACCCGCTGGTTATTTGGGGTCGAGAACACCATCCCAGCAGACTAACCATCCCCTTTCTGTTTCTAACCTCTCACCAGCCTTACCAGTCAGGCTCGTGCGTTGAAATGAATGCCCTTTAAACCAGAATTTTTTTCCCTCCCTTGACTGTGCCCCAGGATATCCTGGATAGGAAACTTGCTCTTGATCGCTGATGCATTTTTCCCTTGACTGATCGATGGTACCTCTCTTACTCAGAGTCCAACCCCCTGTCAAACTAGTTTAAATCCTCCCTGCATAACACTGGCAAATATCCCTCCTGTCAAGAGGTTTTAACAATTGATTGTTGAGGGTATTCACAGGTAAATGACGTCAGGCAGGTGGGAAGTATTCAAAAGGGAGATTAAATGAGAGTTCAGGGCCAGCATATTCCTGTTAGTGTGAAGGACAATGCCGATCACAAATAGAAACCACTGGATGACTGGGGTTATTAAGTGTCTGGTCAAGAAAATTGGGGCACGTGTCATAAACATTGCGGGTGGAGTAATTCACTTAAGAGGGAAATCAGGAAGGACCAAAGGGGACCATAGAAAGTGTTGGCAGATCAGGCTGAGGAAAATCCAAAGACAGTCTACCAGTATATTAACAACAGAAGACCAACTAGTGGTAGAACATGGATTAATGTGACCATCCATGTGTGGAACCACAGGAGATGGGCGAGACCATAAACGAGCATTTCATGTCAGAACGTACTGTGGACAAAGACGAGGAAACAAAGGGAATAAACAGTGATGACTTGTAAACAGTAGAGGTCTTAGAACACAAAGGTACAGAAAGTGCTAGATCCTAAACAAGCGTATCCCAGAACATTGAGACAAAGTAGTGGCAGGGACATGAGCAGAAATATTTTTATTCTTGTCTTTTGCATTTCCACTGGGAGTAGGTGGCTGAGTGGTGACCTTATAAAGGTTTAGAAAACCCTGAGGGGTACAGGTAGGGTGATTAGCCAACGTCTTTACCCCAGGGTAGTGGGGTCCATAAATTGATGGGATTGAACTGCAGAAGGAGAAGGTGTTAGCAATTCTGGAAAGTGTAAAAAACAGTTCCTTGGGCCAGATGGGATTTATCCTTAAACTCTGGAAAGCCAGGTAGGAGATTGCCAAGCCTTTGGCTTTGATCTTTAAGACATCATTGTGTACACGAATAGTGCCAGAAGGCTGGAGGACAGCAAATGTTGTCCCCTTGTCTAAGAAGGGGAATAGAGACAACCCTGGTAATTGTAGAGCTGTGAGCCTTACTGCGATTCTGGGTAAAGTGTTGGAAAGGCTTTTTCAAGCGAGCATTTATAATCAGCAGGAGATGAATAAGTTGATTAGGGATAGTCAGCACAGTTTTCTGAAGAGTAGGACATGCCTCACAAACCATATTGAGTTCTTTGAGATGGTGACCAAAGAGGTGGATGAGGGTAAAGCAGTTTGTGCATATATGGATTACAGCAAGGTGTTTGTTAAGGTTCCCCACGGTAGGCTATTGCCGACAATACAAAGGCATGGGATTGAGGGTGATTTCGCTGTTAGGATTGGATAATTGGCTCGCCGAACGAAGACAGAGGGTCGTGGTTGAAGGGAAATACTCATGCTAGAGTTCACTTGCTAGTTGGAAATGCCGCGATCTGTTTCGGAACCACTATTGTTTGTCATTTATATAAATGACTTGGGTAAAGGCATTGAAGGATATGTTAGCAAATTTGCGGATAACACTCAGGTCGGTAGAGTTGTGGATAGTGACGAAGAATGTTGTAGGTTATAGAGAAGCATAGATAAGCTGCAGAAACTGGACTGAGAATGTGAGGTGAATCACATTGGAAGAAGTAACAGAAACACATAGTACTGGGATATGGTAAGATTATTGGCAGTGTAGGTGAACAGAGACATCTCTCTGTCCATGTACATAGATCCTTGAAAGTTGCCACGCAGGTTGATAGGGTTGTTAAGAAGGCATTCGGCGCATGAGCTTTTATTGGGACAATCATTAAGTTTCGGAATCATGAGATAATGCTACAGCTGTACAAAATGCTGGTGCGTCCACATTTGGAGTGTTGCCTATGGCTCAGGTCACCGTATTAGAGGACGGATGTGGAAGATTTGGAAAGGGTTCAGAGGTGATTTACTAGGATTTTTACCAAGTCTGGAGGGAAGGTCTTATGAGGAAGGCTGAGGGACTTGAATCTGTTTTTGTTCGAGAGAAGACATTTGAGACCAATTAATTGAGATATATAAGATAGTCAGACGGTTAGATAGGTTAGACAGTGAGAGACCTTTCCCTCGGATGGCGATACCTCGCACGAAGTAAGACAGCTTGAAATTAAGGTAAAATTAATATTAATATTAATTAATAGATATGGGATAGATGCCAGAGGTAGGTTCTTTACTCAGAA
>NW_025214122.1:18799-22777 GCF_004010195.1 Chiloscyllium plagiosum | reverse complement strand
GGGCCTTTTACACTCTGGGTGGCCAAGTCAATCGAGGGGAAGTTAAAATCTCAAACCAATACTATCCTACTATTGCTATAGGTACCTGCAATCTCTCTACACATCTGCCCCTGTAGTACCCGCTGGCTGTTTGGGGTTGAGAGCACCATCCCAGCAGACTGACCATCCCCTTTCTGTTTCTAACTTCTCACCATATGACCTCATTTGATCACATCGAAAGAGTATCCTAAGCACTGTTTTTATATCCTCCCTTATCAAAAGGGCAGCTCCCCCTCCTCACTTACTTGTCCTGCTGTCCCGCCTGTAGCTTCTGTATCGTGGAACACTGAGCTGCCAGTCCAGCCCTTCTCTCAGCCATGTTTTTTTATGGCTATAATATCCCAGTCTCCAGAGCTAATCCATGATCTGAGCTTGTCTGCCTTACCAGTCAGGCCTCGTGCGTTGAAATGAATGCCCTTTAGACCAGAAGTCTTTTCCCTCCCTTGACTGTGCCCCAGAATATCCTGGATAGGAAACTTGCTCTTGATGGCTGATGCATTTTCCCCTTGACTGGTCGATGGTACCTCTCTTATTCAGAGTCCAAACCCCCTGTCAAACTAGTTTAAATCCTCACAGCATAACACTGGCAAATCTCCTCCCTGTCAAGAGGTTTTAACAATTGATTGTTGAGGGTATTCACAGGTAAAGGACGTCATGCAGGTGGGAAGCATTCAAAAGGGAGATAAAATGAGAGTTCAGAGCCAGCATATTCCTATTAGTGTGAAGGACAATACCGATCACAAGTCGGAAACACTGGGTGACTGGGGTTATTAAGGCTCTGGTCAAGAAAAAGGGGGCAGGCGTCGTAAACATTGCGGGTGGAGTAATTCACTTAAGAGGGAAATCAGGAAGGACCAAAGGGGACCATAGAAAGTGTTGGGAGATCAGGTTGAGGAAAATCCAAAGATAGTCTACTAGTATATTAACAACAGAAGATTGACTAAAGGTAGAACATGGATTAATGTGACCATCCATGTGTGGAACCACAGGAGATGGGCGAGACCCTAAATGAGCATTTCATGCCAGAACGTACTGTGGTCAAATACGAGGAAACGAAGGGAATAAACAGTGATGACTTGTAAAGAGTCCCCATTACAGTAGAGATCTTAGAACACAAAGGTAGAGAAAGTGCTAGATCCTAAACAAGCGTATCCCAGAACATTGTGACAAAGTAGTGGCAGGGACATGAGCAGAAATATTTTTATTATTGTCTTTCTAATATCCCAGTCCCCAGAGCTAATCCATGATCTGAGCTTGTCTGCCTTACCAGTCAGGCCTCATACGTTGAAATGAATGCCCTTTAGACCAGAAGTCTTTTCCCTCCCTTGACTGTGCCCCAGAATATCCTGGATAGGAAACATGCTCTTGATGGCTGATGCATTTTCCCCTTGACTGGTCGATGGTACCTCTCTTATTCAGAGTCCAAACCCCCTGTCAAACTAGTTTAAATCCTCACAGCATAACACTGGCAAATCTCCTCCCTGTCAAGAGGTTTTAACAATTGATTGTTGAGGGTATTCACAGGTAAAGGACGTCATGCAGGTGGGAAGCATTCAAAAGGGAGATAAAATGAGAGTTCAGAGCCAGCATATTCCTGTTAGTGTGAAGGACAATGCCGATCACAAGTCGGAAACATTGGGTGACTGGGGTTATTAAGGCTCTGGTCAAGAAAAAGGGGGCAGGCGTCGTAAACATTGCGGGTGAAGTAATTCACTTAAGAGGGAAATCAGGAAGGACCAAAGGGGACAATAGAAAGTGTTGGCAGATCAGGTTGAGGAAAATCCAAAGACAGTCCTCAAGTATATTAACAACAGAAGATTAACTAGGGGTAGAATATGGATTAATGTGACCATCAATGTGTGGAACCACAGGAGATGGGCGAGACCCTAAATGAGCATTTCATGCCAGAACGTACTGTGGTCAAATACGAGGAAACGAAGGGAATAAACAGTGATGACTTGTAAAGAGTCCCCATTACAGTAGAGATCTTAGAACACAAAGGTAGAGAAAGTGCTAGATCCTAAACAAGCGTATCCCAGAACATTGTGACAAAGTAGTGGCAGGGACATGAGCAGAAATATTTTTAATATTGTCTTTCGCATTTCCATTGGGCGTAAGTGGCTGAGGGATGACCTTATAAAGGTTTAGAAAACCATGAGGGGTACAGGTAAGCTGATTAGCCAACGTCTTTACCCCAGGGTAGTGGAGTCCATAACTAGATGGGATTGAACTGCAGAAGGAGAAGGTGTTAGCAATTCTGGAAAGTGTAAAAAAACAGTTCCCTGGGCCAGATGGGATTTATCCTTGGACTCTGGAAAGCCAGGAAGGAGATTTCCAAGACTTTGGCTTTGATCTTTAAGACATCATCGTGTACGGAAATATTGCCAGAAGGCTGGAGGACAGCAAATGTTGTCCCCTTGTCCAAGAAGGGGAATAGAGACAACCCTGGTAATTATAGAGCTGTGAGCTTTACTTCGATTCTGGGTAAAGTGTTGGAAAGGCTTGTAAAAGTTAGCATTTATAATCAGCAGGAGATGAATACATTGATTAGGGATTATTTAGCACAGTTTTCTGAAGGGTAGGACATGCCTCACAAACCATATTGAGTTCTTTGAGATGGTGACCAAAGAGGTGGATGAGGGTAAAGCAGTTGGTGTGTATATAGATTACAGTAAGGTGTTTGTTAAGGTTCCCACGGTAGGCTATTGCCAACAATACAAAGGCATGGGATTGAGGGTGATTTCGCTGTGAGGATTGGATAATTGGCTCGCTGAACGAAGACAGAGGGTCGTGGTTGAAGGGAAATACTCATGCTAGAGTTCACTTACTAGTTGGAACTGCCAGGATCTGTTTTGGAACCATTATTGTTTGTTATTTATATAAATGACTTGGGTGAGGGCATTGAAGGATATGTTAGCAAATTTGCGGATAACACTCAGGTCGGTAGAGTTGTGGATAGTGACGAAGAATGTTGTAGGTTATAGAGAAGTATAGATAAGCTGCAGAACTGGACTGAGAGTGTGAGGTGATTCACTTTGGAAGAAGTAACAGAAACACAGTGTACTGAGATATGGTAAGATTCTTGGTAGTGTAGGTGAACAGAGACATCTCTCTGTCCATATACATAGATCCTTGAAAGTTGCCACGCAGGTCGATAGGGTTGTTAAGAAGGCATTCGACGCATGTGCTTTTATTGGTACAATCATTAAGTTTCGGAACCATGAGATAATGCTGCAGCTGTACAAAACGCTGGTGCGTCCACATTTGGAGTGTTGCCTTTGGCTCAGGTCACCGTATTAGAGGACGGATGTGAAAGATTTGGAAAGGGTTCAGAGGTGATTTACTAGGATTTTACCAAGTCTGGAGGGAAGGTCTTATGAGGAAGGCTGAGGGACTTGAATCTGTTTTTGTTCGAGAGAAGACATTTGAGGCCAATTGATTAAGACATATAAGATAATCAGAGGGTTAGATAGGTTAGACAGTGGGAGACTTTTCCCTCGGATGGCGATACCTAGAACGAAGTGAGATAGCTTTAAATTAGGGTAGTAATTAATATTAATTAATAGATATGGGATAGATGCCAGAGATAGGTTCTTTACTCAGAATAGTAGAGCCATGGAATGGCATGCAACAGTAGTAGACTCGCCAACTTTAAGGACATTTAACGGCCATTGGACAGGCATATGGATGAGATTGGAATAGGGAAGGTTAGATGGACTTCACATTGGGTCCACAGGTTGGCGCTACATCGAGAGCCGAAGGCCCTGTACCGCGCTTCCATGTTCTGTCTTAGAGAAGGCATAAGTGTGAGATGGGCGGAAAAAAAACTGAAAAAGGGCTCGAAGGAGAAGATTTTTCACACAGAGGATGGTGCAGGTATGCAATGAGCTTCTGGGGGAAGTGGTAGAGAAATGTACAACAACAACAACAACAACAACA
>NW_025214122.1:15396-18691 GCF_004010195.1 Chiloscyllium plagiosum | reverse complement strand
TGCCGGTGTTGGACTGGGGTGTACAAAGTTAAAAATCACACAACACCAGGTTATAGTCCAACAGGTTTAATTGGAAGCACACTAGCTTTCGCAGCGACGGTCCTTCATCAGGTGATGAGTGCTTTTTAACGAGATAAGGCATGTTATAGACACTGAAGCAAGTTACAGCGATAGGGATGGTAGTCTGGAATGCAGTATATTTCAAATATGTGTAGGGACTATCAGGAAGGGAGGAGGTTATAGGGAATGGAACTGTTATAGTAGATACAAACTATTGAAGATACTGGTCCACAAGACATGCCGCAGATACAGTGTTGCAGAGTCGTGAGTCTTAGTACAACAGAACTTACAGTAGGAGTGGTGATTTAGCCTTTTGGTGTGTCTGTACTGAGCTCTCCCTCCAACACTGTATCGATATCATGTCTTGTTAGCCGATGTTTGGAGCCCTCGGTAAGGGCTGGAAGTTACAGACATTGTGGGCAAGATGACACACAATGAATTTTGTAGCGTTTTGGGGATAGTGGACATAACACTAAGTGTCACAGTCATTTTGGAAAGAGATAAGGAGAGTGCAGAAGTGAAGATTCCAAATTTGGGGAAGCCCACTAATCGTTAGAATATCACTGTCCCTGGGCATTATCACGATCATGATACAGCATCGGGCAAACACAGACTGGGAGGAACTATCTGCAGTTGGGCTCATATTCGGAAAAAGGAAGTATGTTAAAGTGATACGGTGAGAATTCAGGTCCGGTATGGTCCCCGATGAGTGAATGTCAAAGGCAGTAACTCCAGCGAATACTCATCAGGCGATGTTGTGATTCTGATAAAGAAAGTACACTGCGATGAAAACAGGCAAAGCCCTTCAAATGTATAGAACATGCAATGGGGTCCTTCAAATTGAAGGTCAAAGAATGGACATGAAATATCCTTGGCAGATACTGTTAAGGAAAGGCCACGAGGTATTTATAGTATAGTTAGAGGGTTGCGCCTGTTAGAAACCAAAGGAACAATCTTTACATGGAGCCAGAGGAAGTAGGTGAGGTCTTCAATGAATACCTCCTGTCCTTATTCACACAGGAGAAAAGCATTGTAGCCAGGGATTTCAGTCGAGGATGATGAGGTTCTCGAACATGTGACGACCAATAAGGAGGAGGTACGAAACGCTTTCACAAGCATAAAGGTGGATAAACCCCCAGTACCCAATGAAATATATTCTGGGCTGCTATGGGAAGTAAGGGAGGAGATTGCTGGGGCCCTGGTGGGTACTTTGCTGGCCACAGGTGAAGTGCTGAATGACTGGAGGATCGCTAATCTGTTCCCTTTGATTAAGAAGGGCAGCAGGGATAAGCCAGGTAATTACAGAGCAGATAGTCTGACAGCAGGGGGAGGGACATTATTGGAAAATATTCTGAGGATGAATCAACTCTTGCAAAGGCAAACGTCAACTCGGCTGCGTCTTCACGGATTTGGTAGAGGAAGATACCGCCTCAGAATTCAGTTGTGTTTTTTGAATTGGTCTCTCAAAATATTGAGGAGGGCAGTGCAGATTATGTGGTTTACATGCACCTGAATAAGGCCTTTGACAAGGTCCCAAGTGGAAGGCTGATTCAAAAGGGAACAGCCAATGGGATTCAAGGCAAGTTGGTAATTTGGATACAAAATTGGGGTATAAACTTCTTCGTATTTGAAATTCTTTCACCAGCGGTTATACCACAGGGGTATGTGCAGGGACCATTGCTGGTTATTCTGTGGAATAATAACTCTGATGTGAAAGCAGAAGATATCATTAGTTGGTTTGCCGATGACATGGAAGGTGAGGGTGTTGTTCACAGTGAGGGGGATGGTCTCTAGCTACAGTTTGATGACAATCAGATGATAATCTGAGCAGAGTTTAGTTCTGATCAATGTAAGGTCATACCCTGTGGGAGGTATGATAAGCGAAGGGCAGACATAATGAATGCGCGATCCTTGTGGAGTACTGAGGAACACAGGGACCTTAGTGGACAGGTGCCTAGATCCCTGAAGGTGTCAACACAGGGAGATAGGGTGGGAAAGGCACCTGAACCGGGAGCGGCAGGGGGACCCATACCCTGGTTGGGTGAATTGCTTGAGAGGATATAAACTTAACTGGCAGGATGTTGGACCTTAAACAGCCGTAAGGCCAGAAAGAAGATTGAGGCCAGTGCACAAGTTAAAGAGAGAACATTCCACAGCCAAGGCAGGCAAGAACATCGCAGGGAATGTGGAAAAACTGATGATTAAACTACATTTATTTCAATGAAAGAGGCCCGACAGATGAACTCAGGGCATGGATGGGAACATGGGACTGGGATATTATAGTTATTACAGAAACACAGCTGAGGGAGGGGCAGGACTGGCTACTCAATGTTTCAAGGTAGAGATGCTACCGGAAGCATCGAAGGGGAGGAAAGAGAGGACGCGTGGTCGTGGTTTTGATTGCAAGAATTATCCCAGCAGTACTTAGAGTGGATATTCCTGTGGGATCACCCAGTGAAGCTATGTAAGTGGAACTGAGAAATAAGAATGGGGTCATTACTCTGACATGATTATCCCACTAACCCCGAATAATCTGTTGCAGTCTGAGGAACAAATATGTCGGGAGATCTCAAATATCAATCATAATAATAGGGCTGTTATGGTAGGGATTTTTAAACTTTCCAAACTGAGACTGGGAATGCCAGTGTTCAGCGCTTGCAAGGGAGGAATTTGGTAATTGTGTTCCAGAAACTCCCAATCAATATGTAAATAGCCTGAAAAGAGAAAGGGGAAAAACCTGACCTCCCCTTTGGAAACAAGGTAGGAAAAGGGACTGAGGTATTAGTGGGAAAGCATTTTGTCAAAGTTACCACAGTTCTATTAGTTTGAAAACAGCGATGGAAAAGGACAGGCCTGGTCCATAAGTTCAAGTTATAAAACGGGGCCAGACTAATCTTGATCGTAATGGGCAGGAACTTTCAAAACGTGATTGGGGAGTCTAGTTGCAGGGAAAGGGAAGTTTGGCAAGTGATAATATTTTAAACGTGAGATAAATTGAGCGATCACCACCAGCATGTTCCTGTTTGTGTGCAGGTCAATACTGACAGCATTCGGAAACACTGTCTGTCTACTGAGGGGCTGGTCAAGGAAAAGGGAGCACATGTCAGGTATAGCCAGCTGGACCAAGGGAACCTCTGAGGATCACAGGGACTGTAGGAATACAATTTGGTTGGAAATCAGGATTGCAGAAAGGGTACATGAAATAGCCTTGGCAGAGAATGATAAGGAGAATCCA
>NW_025214122.1:3856-14293 GCF_004010195.1 Chiloscyllium plagiosum | reverse complement strand
TGGTACTGGAGGTTTTAAGACACAAAGGTATGGAAAGCCCCAGGACCTGATTAAGTGTATCACAGGACATTGTGCGATGCTAGGGAAGAAATTGTGGAGCCCCGAGCAAAGGTATTTGTACCATTGACAGCCATGTGTGATGTGCTGGAAAGGCTGGAGGGTGGCATAGTGGACAGTGAAGGAGGTTTTTTGAGATTACAAAGTGATCTTGATGAGTGAATGGGCTGAAAAGCTGTAGATGGAATTCAATCTGAACAAATGCGAGGTAATGCACTTGGTAAAACACACAAGGTAGAGCTTATACAATTAATGTTCTGGCCTCGGTTAGTGTTTTAGAGCAGAGCGACCTTCAGGTTCAGGTACATAATTCTTGAAGCTTGCATCACAGGATGGATAAGGCAGTGCTTGGCATGCCTGACTATTGCTCAGTCCATTGAGTGGAGGATTTGGGACGTCATGTTGAAATTGCGCAGACATTTGTGAGGCCGGTTTTGCAATACTCCATCCAGTTCTGGTCGCCCAGTTATAGGGAGGATATTATTAAGCTTCAGGGGTTCAGAAGAGATTTACCAGCTCGTTGCTGGACATGGAAGGCTTGAGTTCTGAAAAATGGCTGTATAGGCTGAGTCTTTTTTCACTGGAGTCTGGAGGTTGAGACGTGATGTTATAAAAGGTTATTTTTAAAAATGAGGTCTATAGATCGATTTAGTGGTAGTTGCCTTTTCCGCCGGATGGGGGAGTCTCAAGAGGAAGGACCACATTTTTAAGGTTAGAAGAGAGAGATGTTCAAAAAAAAAGACATGGGGGCAAATTGTTACCCAGAGGGTGTTCTGATTGTGGAATGAACTTCCTGAGGAAGAGGTGGATGTGGGTAAAATTACAACGTTTAAAAGACAGAGATACTAAACGAGTATTTTGCATCGGTTTTTACTGTGGAAAAGGATATGGAACTTACAGAATGTAGGGAAATAGATGGTGACACCTTGCAAAATGTCCATATTACAGAGGAGCAAGTGTTGGATGTCTTGAAATGCATAAAAGGGAGTACATTCCCAGGACCTGATTAGGTGTACCCTTGATCTCTGTAGGAAGCTCGAGAAGTGATTACTGGGCCTTTTGTTGAAATACTTGTATCATCGATAGTCACAGGTGAGGTGCCGGAAGACTGGAGATTGGCTAACGTGGTGCCACTGTTTAGGAAGGGCGGTAAAGACAAGCCAGGGAATTATAGGCCAGTGAGCCTGACGTCGGTGGCGGGCAAGTTGTTGAAGGGGATCCTGAAGGACAGGATGTACATGTATTTGGAAAGGCAAGGACTGATTAGGGATAGTCAACATTGCTTTGTGAGTGGGAAATCATGTCTCACAAACTTGATTGAGTTTTTTGAAGAAGTAACAAAGAGGATTGATGAGGGCTGATGAGGGTAGATGTGAACTATATGGACTTCAGTAAGGCGTTCGACAAGTTTCCCCATGGGAGACTGACTTGCAAGGTTTGATCTCACGGAATACAGGAAGAATTAGCTATTTGGATACAGAACTGACTCAAAAGGTAGAAGACAGAGGGTGGTGGTGGAGGGTTGCTTATCAGACTGGAGACCTGTGACCAGTGGAGTGCCACAAGGATTGGGCCTAAGAATGGTGAATAGCCAAGGTAAGGGAGTCCAAAACTCGAGGGTACAAACGGGAGGTGAGAGAGCAAAGATTTAAAGAGGGAGCTGAGGGGCAACAATATCCACAGAGAATGGTGCACAGACAGAACGGACTGCCAGAGGCACATGGAGAAACAAGAACAATGACAACATGGAAAACACATTTGGGCAGGTCCATGGAGGGGAGAAGGTTTGAAGAGCTAAGGGCCAAATGCAGGCAAATGAGACTCATTCAGTATATGAAACATACGCAGCATTGATGAGTTGGACACAGGTTCTGTTTCTGCGCTGTATCACTCTGTATCCAGCTAAAGAGGATTACAGTACCGAAATGAAGCATGTTGTAGACACTGAAGCAAGTTACAGCGATGGGGATGGTAGTCTGGAATGCAGTATGTTTCAAATATGTGGAGGGACTATCGGGAAGGGAGGAGGTTACAGGGACAGGAATTGTTATAGGAGTTAAAAATTACTGAAGACAGTGGTGCACAAGCCATGCCAGAGGTTCAGAGTTGCAGAGTAATGAGTCTTAGTACAGTGATGGAGGGAGAACACAGAACAGAAAGATCCCAGGCAGCATTCCCAACCTCTCATCGGAGACCTGCTTTCCCCTCTGTTGTCCTTATGTTCACTAAGACAGCACAGGCCTGGTTTGATAACTATGAATTCCCCATGCTGTCCCAGTGCAACGTAAGTTAATGTAAACGTGGTGTTTGATCCAGGAGTGTGTCTGTACTGTACTGTGCTCCCCCTCCAGCACTGCATCTATGTCATGTCTTGTTAGCAACATTAGGAGGCCTCTCATTGCTCCCTGCTCTGTGCACTGAGTGATCTTACCTCACTGCAGGATTTATTGAAGGCTCCACAACTCCCTGCCTTTTGTCTCTCTGGCTGACCAATCATCCTCAATGAGGTGTTGGACGACACACCCAGCAATTGGAAAGTCTATTGAGTCAGGAACTTCCTAAGTACCTACAGGAGACAGAGAAATAGACAGAATGGAAAATTAGACTGATGCAGTGAGGGTTATACAAGGAGAATGGAAATGAGCACCACAGAGATCTGTAAAATCCCACTACATCCCTGGCCTGTGCTGTTGCATCTCTCTGGAGTGGAGAATTCTGTTGGCTCAGGATCTGGAGTAAATGCAAGAGCAGGAGGCGCTGACAGAAGCGGCAATAAGATCCACACAGTGAGGGATACCACATGGAGAGAGACTGAGTGATATCACTAGAGTGCTGGAAGACCTCAGGATCACACAGTCATGTTGGAAGAATGGGTTTAGCTTCATGATGCCCTGGTATCAGTGCTCAGGGATGAGCAACCAGTGAACAAGCGAAGTGATAGCTGGGTGGTATTATTGCTAGAGCATGTATCCAAAACCTCAGCTAATATTCAGGGGAAGTGGGTTTGAATCCCACCATCAGAAATGGTGGAATTTGAAATCAATAATTTTAAAAATAGTAATTAACAATCCATAAATAAATACGAAACCATTGCTGATGTACAAAAAAAACCAAACACTTGTCCTTCAGATAAGGACATCAGCTCATCCACACATGGTCTGCACGACGTACCCACAGCAAAGTGTTTGCCTCTCAATTACCCTCTGAAATGGCCGAGCAAGTTACTCAGCTCGAAGGCAGCTAGAGCTGGGCAAGAAAGGCTGGTCAGCCAGAGACACCCAAAGCACATACCTGATTTAAAAAAATAATCCATCAGGATGGTCCCACTGGAACTGTGCTGGGACCAGTGTCCTGGCCAATCATGTCGGTAGGTTTATGGGCAGGGATTTCAACTGACAGAGAGGATGCAGGGACAGGGTTCAGGTGAAAGGAGCTTTCCAAATCCAAACGGAAAAGGAGAAGTATGGGAGCAGCATGGGGATGTGGCTGAAGACAAGCAGAAAGGAAAAGGAAGGGTTTAACTAAGACTGTGCTTCAGGGAATAGGTTTGTGATAGGAAATTGTGGGAAAGAGTAAATTATGTTTTTGTTCTGGAATGGATAATGTCTCTTCAATAAGGCAGATGGATTTATGACACAGAGATAAAAGAGATTTAGACACCAGGGTGACGTGGTTACAGGGCGAACAAAAGGTGGAACATAAATATTCAATGGTTCACAACCTTGCGGAAACTCAGGCAAAATGGGCAATGCTAACAATAATGGATAATAAAGGTATTACAGAGAAAGCATTTGGTCTCAGATCATGAAGTAGAGTCAGTCTGAATGTAAATTCTGGCTACTACTTGCCAAGGACACAAGCAGCAGAACAGTTTTAGACCACCGAACAGCATTTCATTGCTCATCACTGCATTAAACAGGAACTCATTGGAATTTTTTAACAAACACATTGTGATAATTTTGGGAAACATCAATATTCACATGATCTGGGACAGTCACACTGACAACAGTGATATTGGAAGAGGAGTTCGGAGAATTAGTTTTCAGTGTTTCTTTGAATAACAAATTGTGCAACTGGCGAGGGACATAACTATCTCAGAGCGACCATTGTGATGAAACTTAGTGAATGAGTAATGTCACCTGGAAAGATCCTCAGGGAAATTGTGATAAAGTTCAGTGTAAAGAAATATAAAGTTTTAAAGTGAATCACAGAAAGGACAAGCTACAACTAGAAACAAAAACAGCCAATTACATGGGTTTGAGAGGAGAACTGACCAAGGTAAAGAGGCGAAACAGACTGAAATATGTGCCTGTAAATTAACAGTGGAAACCATTTGAAGGAACAGTGTAAATCACTCAACAAAAGAACATTCCATTGAAACAGACAAAACCTCAGCAAGAAATTCCCACCGGCACCTCTCCCTAAGCAAAAATGGATCATATTAGATTAGGAAGCTTAGAAGATCACCAAAAATACTTAAAATCCTGAAGTGAGAGACTGTTTTAGGAGTAAGTTTTAAAGGTATTGCAAAGGGTCTGCTCACAAGAGTTGGGCAGTGGGAAGAGGAATCAGTGTAAGGGTTTAATGTCACAAAAGGAACAGGGAGAGGTGAAGGTGCTGGAGGTGGTGAGAGTGTTACAGAGAGTGGTCAGGACCTGAACGGTGTTACAAAGCCAGTCTGAATTGCTGCAGCTGGAGGTGTTTGCAGGGGTAGGGAGGGACATATGTATTTTTATTTATTCATTCATGGGATGTGGGTATCACTGCTAATTATACAGAGGACAGCTCAGAATCAGCCATGTTGTAGTGGGTCTGGAGTCACATGTTAGCCAGGCCAGGTTAGAATGTCAGATGTTCTACACAAAAGGAGGTCAGTGAACCAGATGAGTTCTTCCCACTGATCAACAATGGTTTCATGGTGGCCTCACTCATGTCCACCATGACATGACATGCCAACTCCTACTCTCAATGCTCTGCCCAATGAAGGTAACCATCCCAAATGCCTGCTTCACCAGTCTGTCTGCATGTGACACCACTTTCAAAGAACTGTGTATCTGCATCCCTGGGTCTCTGACTGACAACACTACCCAGGGCCCGAACATTAACTGTACAAGTCCCACCCTGGTTTGTTTCACCAAAATGGTGCACTTCACATTTATCTAATTAAACTCCATCTGCTATTCTTCAGCTCACTATCCCAGCAGTATTGTTCATCCTGTTTTATCACAGATAAATTTCATCACTGTCCAGTTTATCACCAATTTCAGTGTCACCCAAACAACTTACTTAACTTACTGAACAATATTCCCATTCAAACCATTTATCCAAATGACAAACAGCAGGGGACTCACTCCACCACTGGTCACATACCTCCAGTCAGAAAAAAAACATGTCTCCCATCACCCTCTGTCTCCTACCATCAAGCCCAATTTTCTGTCCAGTTGACTAGCTCCTCCTGAACCCCATAACCTTTTCACACTGATCTGAGCTTATTACCCAGTTTACCATATGACACATAGAACACAGAACAGTACACAACAAGACCCTTCGGCCATGATCATATGCCAATCTTTTATCTGACGGTAAGATCAAAAAAAAAGTGGCAGATAGAGTTTAATTCAGATAAATGTGAGGTGCTGCATTTTGGGAAAGCAAATCTTAGCAGGACTTATACACTTAATGGTAAAGTCCTAGGGTGTGTTGCTGAACAAAGAGACCTTAGAGTGCAGGTTCATAGCACCTTGAAAGTGGAGTCGCAGGTAGATAGGATAGTGAAGAAGGCATTTGGTATGCGTTCGCTTTTTGGTCAGAATATTGAGTACAGGAGTTGGGAGGTCATGTTGCGACTGTACAACACATTAGTTAGGCCACTGTTGTAATATTGCGTGCAATTTTGGTCTCCTTACTATCAGAAAGATGTTGGGAAACTTGAAGGGGTTCAGAAGAGATTTACATGGATGTTGCCAGGGTTGGAGGATTTGAGCCACAGGGAGAGGCTGAACAGGCTGGGGCTGTTTTCCCTGCAGCGTTGGAGGCTGAAGGGTGACCTAGTAGAGGTTTCCAAAATTATGAGGGGTATGGATAGGGTAAATAGACAAAGTCTTTTCCCTGGGGTTTGGAAGTCCAGAACTAGAGGGCATAGGTTTAGGATGAGAGGGGAAAGATATAAAAGAGACCTAAGGGGCACCTTTTTCATGCAGAGGGTGGTACGTGTATGGAATGAGCTGCCAGAGGAAGTAGCTGGTACAACTGCAACATTTAAGAAGTATTTGGATGTGTATATGAATAGGATGGGGTTTGGAGGGATATGGACCGGGTGCTGGCAGGTGGGACTAGATTGTATTGGGATATCTGGTCGGCATGGATGTGTTGGACTGAAGTGTTTGTTTCCATGTTGTACATCTCTATGACTCTAACTTCCATACCCTTCATTTTATTATCATCCATGTGCCTATCCAGAAGTATATTAAATGTCCCTAATGCATCTAATTTTACTGCCACCAGTGGCAGTGCATTTCACTCAGCCACCACTCGGTATTTAACGAACCTACCTCTGAAGTCTCCCCTGAACCATCCGCTAATCACCTGAAAAGTATACCCCCTTGTAATAGCTATTTATGTCATGGTTAAAAAAAAAAACTCTCTCTATTCACTCTAACTATGCCTCTCATCACCTTGTTCACCTCTGCCAAGTCACCCCTCACCCTTCTTCATTCCAATGGGAAAATCCTTAGCTCCCTCAACCTTTCTTCATAAGACATGCCTTCCATTACAGGCAGCATCCTGGTAAATCTCCTCTTTACCCTCTCTAAAGCTTCCAAATCCTTCCTGTGATGAGGGGATCCAAACTGAACACAATATTCCAAGTGGGGTCTAACCAGGGCTCTATAGAGCTGAAGCATAACCTCACAGATTTAAAACTCAATCCCCAAACTAATGAAATCCCACACAATATATTCCTTCTTAACAAGCCGATCAGCTCAGGTGGCAACTTTGAGGGATCTGGGGACTTGGAACTCAAGATCCCTCTGTTTCTCCACACTGCAAAGGATCGTGCCTTTAACCCTGCATTCTGCATTCAATCTTTCAAAATGAATGACTTCACGCTTTTCCAGATTGAACTCCATCTGCCACTTCTCAGCTCAGCTCTGCATCCTGTCAATGTCCTGTTGCAGCCTACAACAGCCCTGCACACCATCCACCACTCCATCAACTTCGTGTCATTGGGAAACTTACTAACCCACTCTTCCACTCACACATCGAAGTCATTCATAAACTCACAAAGAGCAGAGGTCCTGTAACCACTCCCTGCAGAAAACCACTGGTCACTGAGCTCCAGGATGAATGCTTTCCATCTATCATCACCCTCTGTCTTCTGTGGGCCAGTAATCCCATATCCAGACAGACAGGTTTCCCTGGACCCCATACCTCCGTACTTTCTGAATGAGCCATAAAGGTGTTTTGTCACATTCTCAATAGATTCAATAAGACTTCTAAGGCATGACCTGCCCCTTACAAAACCATGCTGACTATCTCTAATCAAACTATGGTTTCCCAATGAATAATAAATCCTGTCTCTCAGAGTCCTCTCCAATAATCTGCACACCACAGACATAAGACTGACAGGTGTTCAATTCCCAGGATTATCGCTATTCCCTTTCCTGAACAAGAGAATAATATTTTCCTGCCTCCAATCATCTCGTCCGACTCCAGTGGACAGTGAGGGTGCAAAGGTCATCACCAGGTACGCAGCAATCCACTCCCTCGCTTCGTGTAGTAACTTTGGACGCATCCAGTCTGGTTCAGCGACTTATCTATCCTTATCTTTTACACACTTCTCAGCACACCCTCCTTCTTAACATCCGCCTGTTCACGTACATCAGCCTGTTTCACGCTGTCCTCACAAACGACAAGATCCTTCACAGCAGGGAATACTGAGGCATAGTATTCATTAAGGACCTCCCCTACCTCCTGTGACTCCAGGCACCAGTTCCTTCCACTATCCCAGATTGGCCTTATCCTCACTCTGACCATCCTCTTGTTCGTCGCATAAGTGGAGACTGCCTCACGGTTTTCCTTAATCCTTCCCAACAATGCTTTTTCATGCCCCCGTCTAGTTGCCCGAAGTACATCTCTCGGTTCCTTCCTGGTACCTTCAGAGAATCCCTACAGTGTGGAAACAGGCCGTTTGACCCAACAACTCCATATCAACCCTCCAAACAGGATCCAACCCAGCCCCATTCCCCCACCCTATTACTCTCCATTTGCCCTGACTAATGCACTAAACCTACACATCCCTGAACACTATGGGTAATTTAGCATGGCTGAGTCACCAAACTGGCACATCTTTGGGCTGTGGCGGGAAACCGGAGCACCTGGAGGAAACCCACAGGGACAATGCACAAACTCTATACAGACAGTTGCCTGAGGCTGTAATCGAAATGGAGTCCGTGGTGCTATGAGGTCGCAGTGCTAACCACTGAGACACCATGCCATCCAATGTAACTCTCTGGAGCCCTGTCTGATCCTTGCTTCCTCAACCTTAAGTAAGCTTCCTTCTTCCTCTTGTCTAGATGCTAATGTCCATGTGGACAACGTTGACTGCTCTGCCTTCATCTATCTTTGGTCACCTCCTCGAACAGTCAATCCGGTTTGTGAAACGTGGTTTCCCACTCACAAAGCCATGCTAACTATCTTGAATCAGCCCTTGCCTTTGTAAATGTAAGGATCTCCTTTCTCTCAGAATCTCCTCCAACAACTTCCCTATCACTGGGCTCACAGGGCTGTAATTTCCTGGCTTTTCCCTGCAGTCCTTCAGTGATGGAACAGCATTAGCCGCCCTCCAGTCTTCCAACATCTCACTGTGTCAGTTGATAATATAAATATCTCTGTAAGTGATACTGCAATCTCTTTCCAAGCTTCCCACAATATTCTAGGATCGACCTAATGAGCTGCTGATGATTGATCTATCTTTATTTGTTGTAAGATTCCAGCACTTTCTCTTCTCTGATGTGGATTTTTTCCAAGACGTCACTATTTATTTCCCCACGTTCCCAAACTTCCGTGTCTTTCGCCACAGTAAATACTGACAAGATTGTTTTGTCTAATATCTCACCCATCTCCTCTCGTTCCACACATTGGTGACCTTATTGATCTTTAAGGGGCCCTATTCCCTACCAAGTTACTCTTTAGCCCTTATTGAAACTTGCATAAAGGCTTTTGATAATTCAAATACACCATATCGCCTATACCACTACACCCCTCCTACACCCTTACAATTCTGCCATTTATATTCACACCAACAAATTAAATCCGTTGAAACTTTCCTCATTCCTGAAGAAGGGCTTATGCCCGAAACGTCGATTCTCCTGTTCCCTGGATGTTGCCTGACCTGCTGCGCTTCTACAGCAACACATTTTCAGCTCTGATCTCCAGCATCTGCAGACCTCACTTTCTCCTCAACAAATTAAATCCAACAGGCTCATTGCTGTATCAGTCGGCATGGAGACCACTGTCACACACAGTTACTGTACTGCCCTTGCCATAAGTACATTCAGTGTCCTTACTGTAACCATATTGACATTCCCATCACTGGTTGGTGCCTACAAAAGAATTCCTGCTAACGGTTGCTTCTGCTTGTTTATTCTCAGCTCCACTTTTGATATTCAGATCCACATGACTGTCTCATTAATGCATTAACCTCATCCTTCCTTCACAACTTGTTGGCTTTTTGCCTAGTCTGCCTATTGGGATTAGATTGGGTTGGAATATCGGCTCAACATGAATGGGTTAGACCGAAGGGTCGGTTTCCATGCTGTACATCTCTCTGATTCTATGACTCTATCCAAACAACCCTTCAGTATTCACTTCCCAGCGATGGTCATCCTGCAGCTACATCTCCGGAATGACAGTTCCATCATATCCGTTCACTGTCATTCCATCTGCCTTATGGCGAATACAGGGGGAGTCATTCCTCAGTCGTGGTGGGTTGGACAGATGGGTAGAGGTCACAGAGATAGGGAGGCTTACAGGGACACAAGGATGTTAGAGTTAAACAGAGTTACATCTGGTCAAGAATGTCAGTGGGACAAAGGGGTTTGGGGATTGGATGAATTTACAGAGATAGAGGGAGCTGGATTAGATTCTGGAGATAGGGATAGGGATGGAGAAAGGAAGAGGTCGGCAGACTGAGAGGCACAGACAGGGAGCTGTTTCATCTAGGAGATTATTGTGCATACTAACAGAGATATAGAAGGTTGTCGTGACTGAAGACATTTACAGATATAAGAAGGCTTCTGGGCTCTGGAGGCTACATAGATAGGAAGGCAATGGAGAATGCCAGGTTACTGGGTTGGAGACAGTTACACAAATGGGGAGGGT
>NW_025214122.1:2989-3488 GCF_004010195.1 Chiloscyllium plagiosum | reverse complement strand
TTGCCCAGATCTGTATCTATGTCCGGTCTTCCAGGTCTGAATATAGAAGTCTACTACCTCCACCCTGTGCTGTTTACTGTGAGCGATCTTACCGGCTGCAGGATTTACTGAAGGCTCCAGATCTCCCTCTCCATCTCTCTCTGGCTGACCAACCAACTTCAATGAGGCGATGGATGAGACAGGAGTTAGGAACATCATGATTACCTGCACGAGACCGAAATAGACAGAATGGGAAATTAGACTGATGTAGTGAGGATAACACATGCAGAGTGGCACTGAGTCCAGCAGAGATCTCGGAAATCCCAGACTCCATCCCTTGCCTGTGCTGCTGCATCGCTCTGGAGTGGACAATTCTGTTGACTCAGGATCTCAGACCATCTGTAAGAGGGAGAAATGCTGACAGAGGCAGTAAATAGACCGACACAGCGAGGGATACCACATGGAGAGATACTGAGTGATAGCACATTATTAGACACTGTATTAACAGGGAATTGTTTGA
>NW_025214122.1:0-2090 GCF_004010195.1 Chiloscyllium plagiosum | reverse complement strand
TTATCATCCAAACTGTTTATATAAATAATGCACAACAGTGACCCAGCACCGAACCCCATGGCACACCGTCGGTCACAGGCCTGCAGTTTGAGCAGCAACCCTCTATGATCATGTTCTGTCTCCTACGGTCAATCCTGTTTTGTATCCAGTTGGTGAGCGCTCCCTGGTTATGTGTGATCTAAACTTACTAACCAGTCTGCCATGCAGAACCTTGTCAAAGGCCTTGCTAAAGTTCATGTGGACATCGTGTATTGCTCTGCTTTGATCTGTCACTTGTCTACCTCCACAGTCAGGTTTGAAGCAGGTTTTCCCATGCACAAAGCCATGCTGACGATCGTTAATCTGTCATTACCTTTCCAAAAACATGATGATCGTTTCTCTCAGAATCTCCTCCAACAATTTACCACCCCTGCATCAGTCTCACTGGTCTTTAGTGGCTGTTGATGATACAAATATCTCTGGGAGGGGCAATGTAATTTCCTCCCTCGCTTCTCACAAGGCGCTGGAATACATCTGATCATGTCCCAAGGTTTTATTTAACTTTTTGCATTTTAAGACATCCAGCACCCCCTGTTCTCTTTTCAAGACATCACTATGTATTTTCCCAAGTTCCCGAGCTTCCATGTCTTTCTCCACAGTAAAGCCTAACAAAATATCTTTGTTCAGTATCTCCCCCATCAGCAGTGATTCCACACAGACAGCCTCATTGACCTTTCAGGGGCCCTATTCTCTCCCGAACTAATCTTTAGCCCTGGTTGGAACTTGTCAAAATGCTTCTGAAATGTCAAATATCCCTCTACTGCAACTAACCTCCCTCAACCTTATCTATTCTGCAATTTAAGGTCACACCAAAATATCGAATCCAACAGATTTAAAAATATTCCCCTTTTATAAAATCATATATCTCCCATTGTTTCTAAGCATCCAGTTATCATTTATTGTCATATCCTTTATAACACATTCCAGCACGTTCCCGACTTACTGTCAGGCTAACACTGTTTGGTTTCAGACTGACTGCACAAAGGGTTTTGGGAATCCTTGTGAATCAATCTGAAACAGGTAGCTGACAGAATCAGCAGGTAATAGAGAAGGCAAATCAAAAGCTGGCATTTATTACAGAGGGAATGGAGTCCAAAAATAAGGAGGTCTTGCTAATACGATGCAAGGTACAAGTCAGACCACATCTAGATTATAATGAACAGTATGAGTGCCCTAAGGAAAGACATTCTTGTGTTGGAGGCAGGCCAGGGAAGGTTCACGCGGCTGATCCTGGAGATGGCGAGATTTCCCAATGAGAAGAGGTGGAGTAGATTCACCTTGAACCTAATGGGGTTTTGAAGAATGGGAGAGAAATTGAATGAAACATCCAGTATTCGGAGGGGCTTTGACAGGTTAGATGTCGTTAAGTTAGAAACTAGAACAGTACAGCAGAGTAATAGGCCTTTCGGCCCACCATGGCTTTGCTGACCATGATGCTATTCTAAACTAATCCCATCTGCCTACACATCGGCGATATCCCTCTATTCGCTGCCTGTTCATGTTTCTGTCTAAATGCCACTTCAAAACTTTGCTCTCATTGCCACCTCTCCCACCTCCTGAGCAGCTTCTAGTCTCTCGGTAAAGACAACTGGCCTCATTCATCTCACTTAAAACTTCTCACTCTCACCTTAAACCGATGCGCCCTAGTATTTGACATTTCTACATTGGAAGGAGGATTCCGACTATCCACACTATCCATGCCTCTCCTAATGCTATATACCTGTACCCGGTCACCCCTCAGTCTCCGATACTCTCGCAAAACAATCCAACTGCGTCCAACCTCCTTACAGTAAACACATTCTCATCCAGTCAATATTCTGCCACTCCTCTGTTAGAGAGATAAAGCGTTTTTGATTAGATTCCAGAGATAGGGATGTGTATAGGTTTGTGGATCGTTACATGGTCAATGTTGATCAGGGCGTAGAAACATTCACAGGATTCCAGAATGTCGTTCATTTAACAACAGTTGTGGGATCTGGAGAATATCACAGTGATAGGGAGGATGGTATGGACTGGACAATATTACAGGGAAAGGGTGGGTAGAATGGACT
>NW_025214121.1:29655-39294 GCF_004010195.1 Chiloscyllium plagiosum | reverse complement strand
TTGATTGGAAAAAATAGTTAATTTATGCACTCGGGGCTCTTACTGGACCAGGTGGCAGAGATTGAAGTCCAACCCACTGCAGAGGTGTGTAATAGTATCTGAGCAGGTTGATTAGAAAAACAGATTTAACAATAAATAATTCAGGCTCAAAAACAGAAATTGCTGGAAAAGCTCAGCAGGTCTCGCAGTATCTGTGCAGAGAAATCAAAGTTAAGGTTTCTGGTCTAGTGACTCTTCCTCAGCTCTGAGAGGGGGTCACTGGGCCTGAAGCATTAACTCTGATTTTGCTTCATAGATGCTGCCTGACCTGCTGAGCTTTTCCAGCAACATCTGTTTTTGTTTCTAATTTCATCATCTGCAGTTCTTTCAGTTTTTAAATAATTTAGGCACTTGGCTTTTGTGTCTGTGGGTAGTGTCTCTACCTTTGTTCCAGGAGGCCTGAGCTCAAGTCCCACCGTGATTCTTCTGAACTGGTGATTGAAAAGAAATTGCGTTAGTTGCATGCAAAATAATTAATTTAGGCATTCAGAGTTTTTGTGGAGAGTTGTGGTGTCTCTAACTCTGAACCAAGAAACTTGGGTTCATGTTGAACCTGCTTGAAAAATGTGTAATAATAATATCTCTGAACAGGTTGACTTAGAAAATATCTTCATTTAGGCACTTGTATAGTCCAGAAGGCCACCGCTCCTAAGCTACCCATTGACATTAATTGTGCAGAGATGAGTCAATTCTGACAAATGTTCTTTTAAACAAAAGTGATAATTTCTTTATACAGGATAAATGGGTTAATTCCAGTCCCATTTTGTTTCAGACAATAAAGTTCAACTATGTGTACATATAAATTGTTTTGTATTTGATTAAATCAAAGTAGAACATAATATTTAAACAAAATGAGGACTGACACTGATTACATAGAATTTATTTAACAAAGAGTACCCTGAACAATATTTGTGGTTATTTATGAGCAAGTATGGCTCGAGGCAATAAGTGAACTAATTAATTCTGTTTTCACATCTCAAATATCAACCAAGTCCTAAAATTTGAATCTGGTAATGTTTCTTATTTACTGAAGGTAATTCAGGAAATTCTTCTGATGTTATACAGTAGCTGTAATTTGGTAAGATGTGTGAAAATAAATTATGACCTGCCCCCCCCCCCCCCAATACAGTAAAGAGGAGGCATTTTCCTGACTTGGTAGTACCAGTGGACAGAGGATCACTGTGGAGGGAGTGCAGCATTGTCAGAGGATCACTGTGGAGGGAGTGAAGCATTGTCAGTGGGTCAGTGTGGAGGGAGTGCATCATCGTCAGAAGGTCAGTGTGGAGGAAGTGCATCATCGTCAGAGGGTCAGTGTGGAGGGAGTGCAGCATTGTCAGAGGGTCAGTGTGGAGGGAGTGCTGCATTGTCAGAGGGTCAGTGTAGAGGGAATGCAGCACTGACAGAGGGTCAGTGTGGAGGGAGTGCAGCATTGTCAGAGGGTCAGTGTGGAGGGAGTGCAGCATTGTCAGAGGGTCAGTGTGAAGTGCGTGAAGCATTGTCAGAGGGTCAGTGTGCTGGGAGCGCAGCAGTGTCGGTGGGGCAGTGTGGAGGGAGTGCAGCTTTGAGAGATTGTCAGTGTGGAGGGAGTGTAGCATTGTCAAAGGGTCAGTCTTGAAGTAAGTGCAGCATTGTCAGAGGGTCAGTTTGGAGGGAGAGCAGCATTGTCAGAGGATCACTGTGGAGGGAGTGCAGCATTGTCAGTGGATCAGTGTGGAGGGAGTGCATCATCTTCAGAAGGTCAGTGTGGAGGGAGTGCAGCATTGTCAGAGGATCAGTGTGAAGGGAGTGAAGCATTGTCAGAGGGTCAGTTTGGTGGGAGCGCAGCAATGTCAGAGGGTCAGTGTGGAGGGAGTGCAGCTTTGAGAGATTGTCAGTGTGGAGGGAGTGTAGCATTGTCAGAGGGTCAGTCTGGAAGTAAGTGCAGCATTGTCAGAGGATCAGTTTGGAGGGAGTGCAGCATTGTCAGAGGATCACTGTGGAGGGAGTGCAGCATTGTCAGAGGGTCAGTCTGGACGTAAATGCAGAATTATCAGAGGGTCAGTTTGGAGGGAGTGCAGCATTATCAGAGGATCATTGTGGAGGGAGTGAAGCATTGTCAGTGGGTCAGTGTGGAGGGAGTGCATCATCGTCAGATGGTCAGTGTGGAGGGAGTGCAGCATTGTCAGAGGATCAGTGAGAAGTGAGTGCAGCATTGTCAGAGGGTCAGTGTAGAGGGAGTGCAGCATTGTCAGAGGGTCAGTGTGCTGGGAGTGCAGCATTGTCAGAGGGTCAGTGTAGAGGGAGTGCAGCATTGTCAGAGGGTCAGTGTGGATGGAGTGCAGCATTGTCAGACGGTCAGTGTGGAGGGAGTGCAGTATTGTCTGTGAATGTGGCCGGGGGTAATTGCAGCATTGTCAGTGGATCAGTGTGGAGGGAGTGCTGCATTCTCCGAGGGTCAGTGAGGAAGGAATGCAACATTTTCAGAGGGTCAGTGTGGAGGGATTGCAGAACTGACAGAGGGTCAGTGTGGGGGTATTGAGGCATTATCAGTGGATCAGTGTGGAGGAAGTGCAGCATTGTCAGATGGTCAGTATCGAGGGAGAGCAGCATTGTCAGATGGTCGCTGTGGACGAAGTACAGCATTGTCAGAGGGTCAGTGTGGTGGGAGTGCAGCAATGTCAGAGGTTTAGTGTGGAGGGAGTGCAGCATTGTCCAAGGGTCAGTGTGGAGGCAGTGCAGTATTGTCAGAGTGTCAGTGTGGAGAGAGTGCAGCATTGTCCAAGGGTCAGGGTGGTGGGTGTGCTGTATTGTCAGAGGGTCAGTGTGAAGGGAATGAAGCATTGTCAGAGGATCAGTGTGGAGGGAGTGCAGCCTCTTAAGAGTGTCAGTGTGGAGGGAGTGTAGCATTGTCAGAGGGTCAGTCTGGAAGTAAGTGCAACATTGTCAGAGGGTCAGTTTGGAGGGAGTGCAGCATTGTCAGAAGATCACTGTGGGGGGAGTGCAGCATTGTCAGAGGATCAGTGTGGCGGGAGTGCTGCATTGTCAGAGGGTCAGTGTGGAGGGAGTGCATCATCGTCAGAGGATCAGTATGGAGGGAGTGCAGCATTGTCAGAGGATCTGTATGGAGGGAGTGCTGCATTGTCAGAGTGTCAGTGTAGAGGGAATGCAGCACTGACAGAGGGTCAGTGTGGGGGTATTGAAGCATTGTCAGTGGATCAGTGTGTGTCAGAGGGTCAGTGTGGAGGTAGTGCTGCATTGTCAGAGGGTCAGTGTGGAGGTAGTGCTGCATTGTCAGAGGGTCAGTGTGGAGGTAGTGCTGCATTGTCAGAGGGTCAGTGTGGAGGTAGTGCTGCATTGTCAGAGGGTCAGTGTGGAGGGAGTGCAGCATTGTCAGATGGTCAGTGTGGTGGATGTGCTCTATTATCAGAGGGTCAGTGTGGAGAGAGTGCAGCATGGTCATAGGATTAGTATGGTGGGAGTGCAGCATTGTCAGAGGTTCTATGTGGAGGGAGTGCAGCATTGTCAGTGGGTCAGTGTGGATGGAATGCAGCATTGTCAGAGGATCAGTGTGGTGGGAGTGCAGCATTTTCTGAGAGTCAGGGCGGGGGGGTTGCAGCATTTTATGTGGATCAGTGTGGAGGGAGTGCAGCATTGTCAGAGGATCAGTGTGGTGGGAATGCAGCTTTGTCAGATGGTCAGTGTGGAGGGAGTGCAGCATTGTCATATTGTCAGTGTGGAAGGAGTATAGCATTGTCAGAGGGCCTGTGTGGAGGGAACGCAGCATTGTCGGAGGGTCAGTGTGGCGGGAGTGCAGCATTGTCGGAGGGTCAGTGTGGAGGGAGTGCAGCATTGTCAGAGGGTCAGTGTGGAGGGAGTGCAGCATTGTCAGAGGGTCAGTGTGGAGGGAGTGCAGCATATTCAGTGAGTCAGGGCGGGGGGGTTGCAGCATTTTATGTGGATCAGTGTGGAGCGAGTGCAGCATTGTCAGAGGATCACTGTGGAGGGAATGCAGCTTTGTCAGATGGTCAGTGTGGAGGGAGTGCAGCATTGTCAGAGGGTCAGTGTGGTATGAGTATTGCATTGTCAGAGCATCACTGTGGAGGGAGTGCAGCATGGTCAGAGGGTCAGTGTGGAGGGAGAGCATCATCGTCTGAGGGTCAGTGTGGGGCAAGTGCAGAACTGACAGAGTGTCAGTGTGGGGGTATTGAGGCATTGTCAGATGGTCAGTATGGAGGCAGAGCAGCATTGTCAGATGGTCGCTGTGGACGAAATACAGCATTGTCAGAGGTTTCGTGTGGAGGGAGTGCAGCATTGTCAGTGTGTCAGTGTGGAGGCAGTGCAGCATTGTCAGAGGGTCAGTGTGGAGGGAGTGCAGCATTGTCAGAGAGTCAGAACGGAGGGAGTGCAGCATTGTCAGAGTGCCAGTCTGGAGGGAGTGCAGCATTGTCAGAGGGTCAGTTTGGATGGAGTGCAGCATTGTCAGAAGATCAGTGTGAAGGGAGTGCATCATCGTCAGTGGGTCAGTGTGGAAGGAGTATAGCATTGTAAGAGTGTCAGTATGGAGCGAGTGCAGCATTGTCAGAAAATCAGTGTGAAGGGAGTGAAGCATTGTCTGAGGGTCAGTGTGGAAGGAGTATAGCATTGTCAGAGGATGACTGTGGAGGGAGTGCAGCATGGTCAGAGGGTCAGTGTGGAGGGAGTGCAGCATTGTCAGAGGGTCAGTGTGGAGGGATTGCAGCATTTTTAGAGGGTTAGTGTGGAGGGAGTGCAGCATTGTCAGAGTTTCAGTATGGAGGGATTATATCATTGTCATATTGTCCGTGTGGTGGCTGTGCTGTATTGTCAGAGCGTCAGTGTGGAGGGAGTGTAGCATTGTCAGAAGGTCCGTTTAGAGAGAGTGCAGCATTGTCAGAGAGTCAGGATGGAGGCACTGCTGTGCAGTGTGAGAGTCAGTATTGATGAAGTGCGCACTCTCTTACATTCAATATTAATGGATGGCCATGCTGTCAAAGTGTCACACAGTGAGAGGGTTACTACTGAGGGAGCGCTGCAGTGTGAACGTTTTAGAACTGAGGAATACCGCACTCTGAGGGGGTCAGTACTGAGGGATCACCGCGCTGTGAGGGTGTCAGTGCTCACGCTATGTGTCGGACAGTCAGTACTGAGTGATTGCTGCATTGCCAGAGGGTCAGTACTGAGATAGTGATGCACACTCAAAGGGTCATTACTGAGGGAGCGCTACACGGTCAGTGTGTCAGTACTGAAGGAGTGCTGCACTGCCAAAGGGTCAGTAATGAGGCATTGCTGGACTATCAGAAGTGCATGAAAGAGGCGATGCCGCACTATCAGAGTGTCAGTACTGAGAGAGTTCTGCTCTGTCGGAGTGTCAGTACTGAGAAAATGCCACGTTATCGGAGTGTCAGAACCGAGAGAGTGCTACACTTAAGAGCATCTGTATTGAGGGAGTGCAACATTGTCGGAGGGTCAGTACTGAGGGAATGCCACACTGTATGAGAATCAGTACTGAGGGAATGCTGCACTGTAGAAATGTCTGAACAACGAGAGTACTGCAGAGTCAGAGGGTCAGTACTGAGGGAATGCTGTTGTGTCAGAGCGTCATTTCTGAGGATATGCTGCAGTGTCAAAGGAGCAGTGCTGTGGGAGTGCTGCACTGTCAGAGGGTCTGTACTGTTGAGAGTTGCATTGTCGGAGGGACTGTACTGTGGGAGAGATGCACTGTCGGAGGGTCAGTATTGAGTGAATGCTGCACTATCAGAGGGTCTGTACTGTGGGAGAGCTGCATTGTTGGAGGGTCAGTACTGAGGCAGCACCGCGCTGTCAGAGGGTCAACATTGAGGGGGAGTTGCACTCTGAGAGGGTCAGTACTCACGGAGTTCTATACTGTGAGAGGGTCAGCACTGAGGGAGCACTGCACTGTCGGAGGGTCAGTACTCAGGGAGTGCCGCACTGTCAGAGGGTCAGTACTGAGGGAGTGTCGCACTGTGAGAGGATCAGTATTGAGGGAGTGCTGGACTGTCAGAAGATCAGTTTGAGGGAGGGCTGCACTGTCAGAGAGTCAGCACTACGGGTATGCCGTACTGTCGGAGGGTCAGTGCTGTGGAAATGCTGCACTGTCAGAGGGTCATTACTGAGGGAGTGCTGCACTGTCAGAGGATACAACTGAGGGAGTGCTGAGCTATGATGGGGTCAGTAATGGGGGATTGCCGCAATGTCAGAGGGTCAGTCTGGGGACAGTGCTGCACTGTGAGAAGGTCAGTACTGAGGGAGCGCTGCACTGTCAGAGAGACAGTACTGAGGGATTGCCAAACTGTCAGAGGATCATGACTGAGGGAGTGCTGCACTGTCAGCGCATCAGTCTGGGGGATACCTGCATTGTAAGAGAGTCAGTACTGAGTGAGTGCCACACTATCAGATGGGCTGAATGGCTTAATTTCTGATCCCATGTCTTGTGGTCTACGAGGAATTTCTGAAATTGTTCAGTACATTTCTGCCTCTGCATCTGCCCTTGCTCAGCAATGATTCCCACGTCCAAATTCCAGAGACTATGTACAAACAGACCGTCTTCATTTGGTGACCACCTTCTTTTCCCAGGGATCAAGTTTTCATTTCGTGTGACTGACCTGCCAGATCAAAGGGATATTTTCATTCTGCAGGGCTGAGGTTTATTCCTCAGCTTCCATGTGCTCATCCCAAATGAATCCCATTGCCCCACAATCAGCACAGTCGTGTGTTCCTTATTTCTGAGCTTCCCAATGCTAATCCACATCCAGAATGACATCCCACACTCCTCCAAATCATATCGCAGGCTAATTACCTGGGAGAGAGGAGTGCTAAGAGAGCAAATAAAAGTCTGAAAGGACTTTACAGTGACATTAAGGGTGAATTGATAATGAGAGAAAGAGTAGGTTGTGGAACACTGTGAGAATTTGTGCATGGACCCAGAGGCTATAGTGAATGGATGCATTTTGTCAATGCTCATTGGGACAGGGTTGATATGAAATCATGACGATGCTCTGTGGTACAATTAAATGAATTGGCATATATATAGAGAGAGATGGTTCTGAGTGGTCTGGCCTTCTTACAACCCAACAAATCTCCAAAGACGGTGGAAATGTATCTCAGTTTACCGATTGAGGTGATGGAGGAAGTAGCAGGTACACTTGCAAACATTTTCAAATCCCCTCTGGCCACAGGAGAGGTGTCGTCGGACTGACCATGTGGTCCTGTTATCCAAGAGGGAACATGGGATATACCAGGCAGCTACAGGCCAGTCAGGCTAATATCGTGGGTGGGACGTCTGTTGGAAGCAATTTTGGGAGATAGAATTAATCAGCATTTAAAGAGACTGGAGTTCATGAAGAACAGTCAGAATGGTTGTTTTAAAGGGAGGTCAGGTCTGACCAATGGGATTGCACTTTTTAAGGAGGTGACCAGAGGTGTAAATAAGGGCAATGCTTTCCTGTCGCCAGCTTGGAGGTCAGTAAAGCTTTTATCCGGACCCATACTGGAAACTGATAGTGAACATAAAATCTCAAGATCCAAGGAATTTGGCGCAGAATGCTGAGTGGCAGGAGGCAAACAGTGACGGCCCAATTAGAAATCTCTGTCTGTTCATGTCTCACTGTTGGGGTCTTGCTGATGTGGTTGATAGAAAAGATTTAGATTTGAATGGTGGATGGTTAATCATTGGGTTCATGAATGATATGAAGATTGGTCGGGTGATAAATACTGAGGATGATTGCCTTAGGTTACAGAAGGATGTAGATGGCCTTGTCAGATGGACCGATGAGTGACAACGGGTGAGGTGCCTGAAGGCTGGAGGGTGATTAATGATGGGCCATTATTGAAGTAAGGCTGCAAGGAACAGCCATTGAACTATGGACCTGTGAGCCTGATGGCAGTGGTGGGTAAGCTGTTGGAGGGATTCTGAGAGACAACTTACATGCATTTAGAAAAGCAAGAAATGATTAGGGATGGTCAGCTTGGCTTTGTTTGTGGAAATGAAGTGCCCAACTTGATAGAGCGTTTGAAGGGATAACCAAGGAGACAGATGAGAAGGTTTCACATGGGAGACTGACTTGGTAAAAGGTTAGATGAGATGGCATCCAAGGAGAGAGGACAGCACGGTGCCTCAGTAGTTTGATTCTAACTCCCGGTGAATGTCTGTGTGGAGTTTACACATTCTCTCTGTATCTGTGCGGGTTCCCTCCGGGTGCTCCAGTTTCCTCCCATCGCCCAAAGATGCCATGGGAAATGCAGTATTACAGGGATAGAATAGAAGATGTGAGTCTGGGTGGGATGCTGTTCAGACAGTCAGTGTGGAGCCAATGGACGGAATGGCTTGCTTCTACACTGTAGGAATTATAAAATTAATCCAGAGAGACAAGTCACGTTCTGGGGACCTGGGCTCCAATCTTGGACAGGGGTGGATGAGGGTCGTTATACTCTGAAGGGGTTTGAACGCACTCTGAGGGGGGAGCTGGGCTGAGCACTGAAGTGTTGAGGATGTGAATGTTTTGTGGAGCTACTGTCTGAGGGGCTTTGGGGGGTAAACACAACGAAGTGATGCTTTCATCGGGATTGAGGGAGCACTATCTGAGGTAGATTTAGATTAGATTAGATTTAAATTAGATTACAGTGTGGAAACAGGCCCTTCGGCCCAACAACTCCACACCGACCCGCCGAAGCGCAACCCACCCATATCCCTACATTTACCCCTTACCTAACACTACGGGCAATTTAGTATGGCAAATTCACCTAACACTGCACATCTTTGGATGGTGGGAGGAAACCGTAGCACCCGGAGGAAACCCAAGCAGACACGGGGAGAACGTGCAATCTCCATACAGTCAGTCGCCTGAGGCAGGAATTGAAACCGGGTCTATGGCGCTGTAAGGCAACAGTGCTAACCACTTTGCCACCGTGCCGCCCACCAAGGCACTGAGGGAGCACTTTCTGAGATATAGAGGGAGCACTTTCGGAGGTACTGAGGAAGAACTATCTGAGATACTGAGGGAGCATTATCTGAGGTATTGAGGAAGCACATTCTGAGGTATTGAGGGAGCCCTTTCTGAGGTATTGAGGGAGCACTTGCTAAGGTATTGAGGGAGCACTATCTGAGGTATGAGGAAGCACTTTCTGAGGTATTGAGGGAGCACTTTCTGAGGTATTGATGAAGCACTTCCTGAGGAATTGAGGGAGCACATTCTGAGGTATTGAGGAAGCACTTTCTTAGGTATTGAGGGAGCACAATTTGAGCCGTTGAGGAAGCACTATCTGAGGTACTGAGGGAGCACTTTCTGAGGTATTGAGGAAGCACTTTCTGAGGTATTGAGGAAGCACTTCCTGAAGTATTGAGGGAGCATTTTCTGAGGCATTGAGGGAGCACTATCTGAGGTACTGTTGGAGCACTTTCTGAGCTATTGAGGAAGCACTTTCCGAGGTATTGAGGAAGCAATTTCTGAGGAATTGAGGGAGCACATTCTGAGGTATTGAGGAAGCACTTTCTTAGATATTGAGGGAGCACAATTTGAGCCGTTCAGGAAGCACTATCTGAGATACTGAGGGAGCATTTTCTGAGGTATTGAGGAAGCACTTTCT
>NW_025214121.1:29091-29596 GCF_004010195.1 Chiloscyllium plagiosum | reverse complement strand
GGAGCACTATCTGAGGTACTGAGGGAGCTCTTTCTGAGGTATTGAGAGAGCAGTATCTGAGGTAATGATGGAGCACTTTCGGAGGTATTGAGGAAGCACTTTCTGAGGGACTGAGGGAGAACGATCTGAGGTATTGATGGAGAACTTTCTGAGGAATCGAGGGAGCACTATCTGAGGTAGTAAGGGAGCACTTTCTGAGGTATTGTGGAAGCACTTTCTGTGGTATTGAGGGAACACTATCTGAGGTATTGAGGAAGCACATTCTGAGGTATTGATGAAGCACTTCCTGAGGAATTGAGGGAGCACTTTCTGAGGTATTGAGGGAGCACTATCTGAGGTACTGAGTGAGCACTTTCTGATGTATTAAGGAAGCACTTTCTGAGGTATTGAGGAAGCAATTTCTTAGGTATTGACGGAGCACTATCTGAGGTACTGAGGGACCACTTTCTGAGGTATTTAGGGAGCACTTTCTGAGGTACTGAGTGAGAACTATTTGAGGTACTGC
>NW_025214121.1:0-7641 GCF_004010195.1 Chiloscyllium plagiosum | reverse complement strand
TTGTTGGAGGGAATCCTGAGGGACAGGATGTACATGTATTTGGAAAGGCAAGGATTGATTAGGGATAGTCAACATGGCTTTGTGCGTGAGAAATCATGTCTCACAAACTTGATAGAGTTTTTTGAAGAAGTAACAAAGGCAATTGATGAGGGCAGAACAGTGGACATGATCTATATGGACATCAATAAGGTTCCCCATGGGAGACTGGTTAGCAAGGTTAGATCTTATGGAATACAGGGAGAACTAGCCATTTAGTTATAGAACTGGCTCAAGGTCAAAGACAGAAGGCGGTGGTGGTGGGTTGTTTTTCAGACTGGAGGCCTGTGACCACAAGGATGTTGGATCTACTGCTTTTCGTCATTTAAATAAATGATTTGGATATGAACATTGGAGGTAGAGTTAGTAAGTTTGCAGATGACACCAAAATTGGAGGTGTAGTGGACAGCGAAGAAGGTTACCTCAGAATACAACGGGATCTTGATCAGATGGGCCAATGGGCTGACGAGTTGCAGACGCAGTTTAATTTAGATAAATGCGAGGTGCTGCATTTTGGAAAAGCAAATCAGAGCAGGACTTATACACTTAATGGTAAGGTCCTGGGGAGTGTTGCTGAACAAAAAGACCTTGGAGTACAGGTTCATAGTTCCTTGAAAGTAGAGTTGCAGATAGATAGAATAGTGAAGGCGGCATTTGTATGCTTTCCTTAATTAGTCACAGCATCGAGTATAGAAGATGGGAGGTAAGGTTGCTCTGTACTAGACATTGGTTAGGCCACTTTTGGAATATTGTATGCAATTCTGGGCTCATTCCTACTGGAAGGATCTTGTGAAACTTGAAAGGGTTCAGAAAAGGTTTACAAGGATGTTGCCAGGGTTGGAGAATTTGAGCTATAGGAAGATGCTGAATAGGCTGGGGCTGCTTTCCCTGGAGTATCGGAGGCTGAGGGGTGAGGTTTGTAAAATCATGAGGGGCATGGACAGGTAAATAGACAAGTTATTTTCCCTGGGGTGGGGGAGTCCAGAATTAGAGGGGATAGCTTTAGGGTGAGAGGAAAAAAATTTAAAAGAGACCTAAGGGGCAACTTTTTCATGCAGAGGGTGATGAGTGTATGGAATGAACTGCCACAGGAAGTGGTGGAGGCCAGTACAATTGCAATATTTAAAAGGTACCTGGATAGGTATATGAATACAAAGGGTTTCGAGGGATGTGGCCAAGTGCAGGCAAATGGGACTGGATTAGGTTAGGATATTTGGTCGGCATGGACAAGTTGGACCAAAGGCTCTGGTTCCGGGCTGTACATCTGTATGACTCTGTAATTTAGATTGGAACACGGCTATGTCAAGGGGAGGAGCAGACTCAGGTCAACTGAGAGGGTGAGTGATGCAGAGGAGGGGGAGGGGGAGAGTGGGGGAGGACGAGAGGAGATTAGTCTGGCTGACATGTCACGCTGACTCTTGTAAAGACCACATCTTTCTTACTTTTCTGTATTTTTGACTGTGTACTGAAATAAAAAATGTACTGTTTTCAAAACCAAGGATTGTTAAGAATTGCCACATTTTCTGAATGAAGCAACCTGACAAGTCATTGCAGGTGCTGTTTATACAGCTGCTGGAGAAATTATTATGGGTGCTTTGCAGACGAACTGTTTACAAATGGAGATTTAGCTGGTAACAAGTAGCTGGTTGGTCTATGGACTACTGACCAGTTATATATGACAAAGGACTTCTACCCAATAACAACAAGCTGATTGGCTCCCAGATAGCTGAATAGTTTGGGGCTGTGAACAAGATAGTGAGAAACCAACAGATCTCCGTCAGCTCAGGAGTTTTTTCTCTGAATTTTGCAGAAGAATAAAGCTCAGCTTGAAGAAAGCCATTTAATATTTTCCTTCTCATCAGTTGCTGTAATTTGTGGCTTTATGCCCCCTGCAAGCAAATGAAAGCATCACAGAACGAACACTGAGAAACAGCATTCTTATTAGCACAAGAAACATCTTAAAATCCTGAGAACAGAGATTATTGAACTGCTTACCCAGGTTTTCCCTCCGTCTGTGTTGTTTTCTGTGTGTGTCCATTTGAATGTGTTTGTAAGATGGAGGTTTTGCAGGTGGCCGGGGCGGGGGAGGGGGTTTGAGTTTTAACTAGTAGAGTTATATGTTGACAGTTGCGATGATACTGTGGCTTTAAGTGTTTTTTTTGTCCTTGTATTGTGAAGAGAGGTTGATACAGAGGTGTCAAATGTTCTGCTTCAAGCCAATAAAGTAAACAGCTTGCGAGGTCCTGAGGTTTTTTTAAAGTTTAGAAGTAGCCTGAATGGGTGGGGTCAAGCTCCCACAGAACCAGAATTTTAGTTTTAGCTTTCAGTAGCTGTTGGCTTTGTGAGAGTTGTTATGTCTCTCTCCTCTTTGCTTCAGCTAAAGTTTGGGTTCTCATCCTGCTGCTACAATCTCATGGGAAACAATCTATTTTACTGAATTTGCCTTCATCAAGGGGGTATTTGTGAGATGTAATATATTTGAACAATTACCGTTTAGTCGTTGAATAATCTATTATTCTGTTAGGTTTTCCAAAAGATTTAAGCTATTCCAATCCTTTCTTCTGTGTGTATTTTAACCATAGCGTATGAATAAAGAGTATTTTGCTTCAAGCCTGGTGCTTTCACCGATCAAATTGCACCCAGAACACAACGTCTGGCACTTCCTTTAAAATAAGAAAACGTTAAGGTCTAGGCTAGCTCCTTAACATGTTTTGAGAGGGTTTTGTCTGCTCCTTAATAAATTTCATAACTGTTTATCTGTAGTTAGAATTGATTCATCTGTAATAAATGCTAATTCTTGTTAAGTACAGAAACTTGGGTCATGCTTTTTATGACAATCTGGATCAAAATGACTGTTAAATTGGTGAGTTTTGTGATGTCTAAGCATTTGTGATGTCCTAGGGTATAGCAGAGTAGAGGAACACTCTTAATGCCTCTGGGCATTAGGGATGGGCAATAAATACTGGCCCAGCCTGCAATGCCAATACCCATGAATGAATAATAAGTTACTGTACATTGAAATTCTTTTCAGTGAAGTTATATTCAACAACAGCTACTTCCTTTTCTCCTAACCCATGATAATTATCATGTGAAGCACGTTGGGATATTTTGTTAAAGTCACTACATAAGAACAAAAGAACTAGGAGCAGGAGTAGACAACTCAGACTCTTGAGCCTGCTCTGTCAGTTGATATGATCCTGGCTGGCATTTCTACCCTGGAAAATGACTCTCTCTTCTATCTATACTTCTCATATTTTGTAAACTTCTAGCAGACTGCCCTCATCCTTCAACTTTCAGGTGAAGACGAATCAAGTTTGTCCAATCTCTCTTCATAGCTAATACCCTTCAAATCGGGCAACATCCTGGAAAACCATTCCCCAGCTCCTGCTTAATATTGGCGTAGTTTGCCTTCCCCCAATTTAATGCTTTCACCTGAGGACTACTCTTGTCCTTATCTATAAATACCTTAAAACCTACAGAATTATAACCCAAATCACCTGGCCGGGCTCATTCCCCGATACCAGATCCAATGCGGCCCATTCCCTAGTTGACTATTTACTTATTCTTTCAAAAACACATCCTGGATGCACCTAACAATCATCGCCTCCCCACCCCCCCTCCAATCCATACCTCTAGTACTAAGTGAGTCCCAGTCAATACAGGGGAAGTTAAAATCACTCACTACAACAACCCTAATTGTTTTTACATTTTTCCACAATCTGTCCACGTATCTGTTCCTTTATTACCTGCTCCTGAGCTCAAACCATGTGGCCTTTCTGGATGAGCCCTGGAAGGTATCCTCCTACAGCTGTAATATTCTCACTTATCAGTATCGGAACTCCTCCATCCTTTTTACATCCCTTTCTATCTGGATTGAAAAATCTAAATCCCAGAATCTAAATCATTAAGATGCCAGTCTTGTCCCTCTCTCAACCAGGTCTCTGTAATAGCTACAACATCATAGTTACAAGCATTTGTCCAAGCTGTAAGTTCATCTGCCTAACCAGTCATACTCCTCATATTAAAACAAATACATTTCAGACCTTTAGTCCTGCCATGTTCAGTAACCCCTCCTTTTCTGTGCTTCCTCTTAGTCCTACTGGCCTTAGTCTCTGACTCTGCAGTCATTTTACTTGCTGACCTACTGCCCTGATTCCTGCTCCCCGCCACTCAAGTTTAAGTGGCACTAGCAAAACTCTTTGCCAGGATATTGGTGCCCTTCCAGTTTAGGTACAACCCGTGCTTCTTCTCCAGGTCCCACCAGCCTCAGAATACATCCTAATGATCCACATACCTGAAGCACTCCCCTTACACCAGTTTTTTGTCACATATTTAACTGTACTGTCTTCCCATTCCTAGCCGCGCGGGCACGTGGCACAGGAAGCAATCCTGAGACTCCAACCCCCAAGGTCCTCCTTTTCAATCCACCTAACTCCCTGAGCACCCTTTGCAGAACCTCATCTCTCTCTTCCTGCCTAAGTTGTTCGTACTGATATGGACCACAACCTCTAGCTGCTCACCTCTCCCCTTCTGTTTTATTGTTAAAGCTAAATCCATAGCCTGTGCTAATGCTTCAGTTAAAGTTCACCACATTAAAGTGAACAAAATATGATCGATCATACAGATATCATGCTACTGGGATCACAACAACTTAACCTGAAGAGCTGACTCTTCCCAGTTTTCTGTATCATAGCCGCATTAATCTCTTCAAATCAGTTAATGTTGCACTGATCCAAATATAGACTAAATAGTTCCATTGAATGGAGATTTTCATAAGATTACCCAAACAGTTACATATTCTGTGTTAAATTCGAAATTATCTCAGTAAACATCAGGAACTAATACTGTTGCATGCTAACTACAAGGAAATAAATGAATGCACCAATTTTGACTTTTATGAAGGAAAGTGGCTATTTGTTAGGTCATTTTTTGAAATTAGAAAATTGCCCTGTTTCAAATTCCCAGAACATGTGGCAGTTGTTGAGAAACAATTTGATCAGATGTAGGATAATCTGTCTTTTGAGTATCCAGTTTACTAGAAGCAATATACTAATCAATCCCAAATTTATTTAAGTCACTGAATTCTTAATCACAATCAGAGAGACATCTGGAAATTGCTATATCAAGAATTGAAGAAGTACTTTCTGTTCACTATCAAACCATTAAGTAACAACAGAAACTGTTAACTTTTTACTTCAGGCCTGTTCTAAAAGGCAATATATTAAGATCATTCAAATTATTTCTAGTATACATAATTTCAAGTGCTTTTGGACTGTCAATTTCGTGATTCTACATAATCATCATTTCTGTACCAGATCAGAGACTATAAAATTTACATGATAAAGTGATTATTGGAATACAGAGAATACCATTCTAGATTGAATCAGCCTCTCAAATGAGACAAAACAAAACCTGAGCTCTCCAACAGTCGACTGGGTATAAACATCACAAAACATATTACGATCCCAACCTCAATTCCAGATCTCTATACATTGAAACAGGAACAGGCTATTCAGTTCATGAAACCTATTTCATCATTCAATTAGATCATGGTTGAACCTCTAATATCTTTAATTATGAACCTTTGTTCCATAATCCCTTGGTACCATTATCCAACAAAAAAACTGCTAATTTATAAAGTGATCCTCGCATGTATAGACTTATTTTCCAAATATTTTCAAAAAGGTATCAACGTTTCTAATGATAACTCAAAAAGATCAACTTATGAAACTATCATGAGTGAAAGCATCAAAATCACAGAAAGAGGACCACAGTAATTTTGCTCTTATAATCATTTAGGGACAATTGATAAGAACAGCTCAATCTAAAATGAGATCAGGGATCTGAAACAAGACATGATGCTTCAAATATCTGCTTCATAAATAAAACCGTTTTCATCAATGTATCAATATATCTTAGCAACAGTGGCAGAAAAAAAAGGACACACTGAATCCAACAGCCAGCTGTTCATTTCAAAGCTCCAGATTGCTAAATCAACTTCTTCATTGAAATATCAAATATTCTGTTGTGACCTCATTTTTTGCCATGACTTTTGCATTTCAGTTTTATATAGAAACGTACACATGGGCTTCCTATCAAAAGAGAGTACCTAAAGGCACAATGCAGGAGATGACCTAATTCGACTGTGTAGTAAAGAATACAGGTCTTCACAATGAAAAGCTGTTAATGGTTATTTGATCACAGTTCATGCTTTGAAGAAGACAACAAATGTTTGAGCAAGTGACGTCAACTCTACACCTGGTGACTTCAGCCAGCTAAAATGTTTTTAGGTCAAGTCTATCAACCCACAGTGCCAGAGTTTAAACAAAACCTTTGTATCAGTGGTGAACCACTAATCCAGGTTTGAGTAATTCAGCAGTTTTAACAATTCCAACATGATTTCACACTTGATGGTTAGCTTGTTTACAATTACTGTCACTAGTCTCCAGTAGAATGTCAGTGAAAACAAACTTTTTACATTAATTTTGACCAGGCTCATTTATACTTTAAAAAGACACTGCAATAGACATGTTCTTAGGCTAAATTAGAACACAACATGTGAACACACACATGAATATGTGATAGAAGAAACACATTTAAATAATTACATAATCTTTACTTAGGGAGCACATTAGTGTTTATACTTTTGAATTGTCATAGAAAAATTTGAAGTGCTGCCGCTAAACTTATTTAGTGTATGGATTTGGAAAATTCTCCAAACTAACCACTCCCTTAGCAAAGCTGGTCCACAACAGATACAACACTGGCGCTGACCTGACAATATTAAAAAGTGCCTAGCATATATGAAGCAAATTCAACAAGGCTAATAACTGCCTTATCAGTCTACTCTCGACTGTCAGCAAGAGAGATGAAAAGGGTGCTATCAGGTAGCACTTATAAAAGAATAACCTGCTTACTGATGCTCAGTTTGTGTTCCACTAGAGCTGCTCAGCTCCTGGCTTGCTCTAAACACAGTCAAAAGTGCTGAGTTCCAGAGGTGATGAAGTAGTGACAGCTCTTGTGATCAAGGCAGCATCGTGAGGGCTACCACTGCGCAGAAACACCAACACATTCCACCCCTTAAATTCACCTGGACCATTTTTGACACCTTTTTCCCCTTCCTGGACCTCTCCATCTCCATCATTAGGTGAGTGGTCTGATGCATGGCAGATGCAGTTTAATGTGGATAAATGTATGGTTATCCACTTTGGTGGCAAGAACAGGAAGGCAGATTACTACCTAAATGGAATCAATTTAGGTAAAGGGACAGTACAAAGAGATTTGGCTGTTCTTGTACATCAGTCAATGAAGGTAAGCATGCAAGTACAGCAGGTAATGAAGAAGGCTAATAGAATGCTGGCCTTCATAACTAGAGGGATTGAGTATAGAAGCAAAGAGGTTCTTCTGCAGCTGTACAGGCACCTGGAAAGACTACACCTGGAGTATTGTGTGCAGTTCTGGTATCTCAATTTCAGGGAAGACATTTTGGCTATTTAGGGAGTGCAGCGTAGGGTCACGAGATCAATTCCTGGAATGGCGGGATTACTTTACGCTGAAAGACTGGAGCGACTGGGCTTGCATACCCTTGAGTTTCGAAGACTGAGA
>NW_025214120.1:36796-39290 GCF_004010195.1 Chiloscyllium plagiosum | reverse complement strand
ATCCTGTATGTACACACTCACACAGTCCTGTATATACACATTAACACAATCCTGTATGTACAAACTAATGCAATCCTGGACAAACACATTAACATAATACTGTATGTACACACTAACACAATCCTGTATATACAAACTAACGCAATCCTGGACAAACACATTAACATAATACTGTATGTACACACTAACACAATCCTGTACAAACACATTAACACAATCTTGTATGTACACACTAACACAATCTTGTACAAACACATTACCACAATTCTGTATAAACACACTATCACAATCCTGTATGTACGCATTTACCCAATCCTGTATGTATACATTAACACTAGCTTGCATAAACACATTAACACAATCCTATATGTACACACTAACACAATCCTGTATGTATACATTAACACAATCCTATATGTACACACTAACACAATCCTGTATGTACACATTATCACAATTCTGTATGTACACATTAACACTAATCTGCATAAACTCATTAACGTAAATTCAGTTTGTACACATTAACACAATCCTTTATATATACATGAACACAAACCTGTATGTACGCATCAACACAAACCTATATGTACACATTAACACAATACTGTATGTACGCTTTAATGCAATCCTGTATGTTCACATTAACACAATCCTGTATGTATATATTAACACAAACCTGTCTGTATGCATTAACACAAACCTGCATATACACATTAACACAATACTGTATGTACGCATTAACGCAATCCTGTATGTATAAATTCATACAATCCTGCATGAACACATTAACACAAACCTGTAAGTATACATTAACACCACACTGCACACATTAACAGAATTCAGTATGTACTCTTTAACACAATCCTGTATGTATACATTAACACACACCTGTATATATCCATTAACACAAACCTGCATGTACACATTGACACAATATTGTATGTACGCATTAACGCAATCCTGTATGTACACATCAACACAATCCTGTACGTATACATTAACACAATCCTCTATGTACAGAGTAACACAATACTTTATGTCCACTTTAACATAATCCTGTATGTAACATTAACACAAACCTGTATGCGTACATTAATACAATCCTGTATTTATACATTAACACAATACTGTATGTCCATTTTAATAGAATCCTGTATGTACACATTAACACAAGCCTGCATGTACACATCAACACAATCCTGTATGTACACATTAACACAATCCACTATGTTCACAGTAACACAATACTGTATGTCCTCTTTAACAGAATCCTGTATGTATACATTAACACAACCCTGTATGTACACACTAACACAATCCTGTGTGTACACATTTACACAAACCTGTATGTACACATCAACACAATCCTGTATGTATACATTAACACAATCCACTATGTTCACAGTAACATAATACTGTATGTCCTCTTTAGCAGAATCCTGTATGTATACATTAACACAAACCTGAATGTACACATTAACACAACCCTGTATGTACACACCAACACAATCCTGTATGTACACATTTACGCAAACCTGTATGTACACAGTAACACAATCCTGTATGAACACATTAACACAAACCTGTATGTACATATTAACGCAATCCTGTATGTGTACACTAACACAAACCTGTATGTACACATTAATACAATCCTGTACATATATATTAACACAAATCTCTATGACTAAATTAAATCAAACCTGCATGTACACATTAACACAATCCACTATGTTCACAGTAACACAATACTGTATGTCCTCTTTAGCAGAATCCTGTATGTATACATTAACACAAACCTGAATGTACACATTAACACAACCCTGTATGTACACACCAACACAATCCTGTATGTACACATTTACGCAATCCTGTATGTACACAGTAACACAATCCTGCATGAACACATTAACACAAACCTGTATGTACATATTAACGCAATCCTGTATGTGTACACTAACACAAACCTGTATGTACACATTAATACAATCCTGTACATATATATTAACACAAATCTCTGTGACTAAATTAAATTAAACCTGCATGTACACATTAACATAATCCTGTATGTCTACATTAACACAAACCTGTATGTACACATTAACACAAACATGCATGAATACATTAATACAATCCTCTATGTACACACTAACACAATCCTGCATGTACACATTAACCCAAACCTGTATGTATACATTAACACTAGCCTGCATAAACACATTAACACAATGCTATATGTACACACTAACACAATCCTGTATGTACACATTAACACTAACCTGCATAAACACGTTAACATAATCCTATATGTATGCATTAACACAATCCTGTATGCACACATTAACACTAACCTGCAAAATCACATCAACACAATCCTGTATGTACACATTAACACAATGCTGTCTGTACACATTACCACAGTCCTGTATGTACATATTAACATAAGTCTGCACGTACACATTAACATAATCCTGTATATACACATTAATATAAT
>NW_025214120.1:35227-36538 GCF_004010195.1 Chiloscyllium plagiosum | reverse complement strand
GGTGTTCCTCTTCCTCTTTTTGCAGTTCTGGTGTGCTGCAGTGTGTTGTGACCCTTTTGAACAGATGCCTAAGAGAAAGACAACAGAACGAGGACATGCCACAACCCAAAGGAGTAGCCACACTACCATACATCAGGAGCATTTCCGAACTGACAGCCAGACTACTGAGACCACTAGGACTCATAACAGCACACAAACCAACAGCCACTCTCTGACAACAACTCACCAGAATGAAGGACCCGATACCCAGCATGAGGAAAACAAATGTAGTGTACAAAATCCCATGCAAGGACTGTCCAAAACACTACATAGGACAAACAGGAAGACAGCTAACGATCCGCATCCATGAACATCAACTAGCCACGAAACGACACGGCCAGCTATCCTTAGTAGCCACACACGCAGACAACAAGCAACATGAATATGACCTGGACAACAGTACCATTATAGGGCAAGCGAAACAGAGAACAGCCAGGGAATTCCTAGAAGCTTGGCACTCATCCACAAACTCCATCAACAAACACATCGACTTGGAGCCAATATACCAGCCACTACAGCGGACAGCTGAAACTGACAACCGGAAGCGGCAGGGACAGCACCACAGAAGCGCTTCACAGGAGGCTCCCAAGCACTGAGGATGTCACCTAGACAGGGGACGGAAGGTTTGCAACAAAAACTTCCAGCTCGGCGAACAGAACCACAGCAACGAGCAACCGAGGTACAAATCTTCTCACAAACTTTGAACACTTACCCTACATACGCATGTACAGGCTAACACCATGTACACATGTACAGACTTACTCCATGTACACATGTACAGACTTACCCTACATACGCATGTACAGACTGACCCCATGTACACATGTGCAGACTGACCCCATGTACACAGGTACAGACTGACCCCATGTACGCATGTACAAACTGGCCCCATGTACGTATGTACAGACTGACCCCATGTACACATGTGCAGACTGGCATGTGTACACATGTACAGACTGACCCCCCCATGTACACAGGTACAGATTGGCACATGTACACATGTACAGACTGATCCCATGTACACAGGTACAGACTGGTACATGTACACATGTACAGAGTGACCACATATACACAGGTATAGACTGGCACATGTACACATGTACAGACTAGCACATGTACACATGTACAGACTGACCCCATGTACACATGTGCAGACTGGCATGTGTACACATGTACAGACTGACCCCCCCATGTACACAGGTACAGATTGGCACATGTACACATGTACAGACTAGCACATGTACACATGTAGAGACTGACCCCATGTACACA
>NW_025214120.1:34119-35041 GCF_004010195.1 Chiloscyllium plagiosum | reverse complement strand
ATGTATACATTAACACAAACCTGTATGTACACATTATCACAGACATGTATGTGCACGTTAACACAAACCTGTAAGTATACATCAAAACTATCCTGTATGAACACATTAACAGAATTCAGTTTGTACACATTAACACAATCCTTTATATATACATTATCAAAAACCGGTATGTATGCATCAACACAAACCTAAATGTACACATTAACACAATCCTGTATGTATATATTAACACAAACCTGCATATACACATTAACACAATCCTGTATGTACGCATTAACACAATACTGTATGTACACATTATCAAAATCCAGTATTGTCTCATTAACATAATTGTGTATGTACACATTAACACAATCCTGTATGTACACAGTAAAACAACACTGTCTGTCCTCTTTAACAGAATCCTGCATGTATACATTAACACAAACCTGTATGAACTCATTAACACAAACCTGTATGTACATATTAACACAAACCTGTATGTATACAGTAATACAATCCTGTATGTACACATAAACCCAAATCTGTATGTACACATTAACACAAACCTGCATGTACACATTAACCAAGTCTGCATGTACACATTAACACAAACTGCATGTACTAACCCCATGTGCATATATACAGACTAACATCATGGATATATGTATAAACTGACACCATGCACACAAGTACAAACCATCTCCATGCATACATGAACACACTTACCCTGCTGTTGTGGTTCTGTTCGCCGAGCTGGAAGTTTTTGTTGCATCTGTTGATGAAATTGCGCGGGTATCCGTTTTTGGCGAATACCTTGTACAGGTGTTCCTCTTCCTCTTCCTCTTTTTGCAGTTCTGGTGTGCTGCAGTGTGTTGTGACCCTTTTGAACAGATGCCTAAGAGAAAGACAACAGAACGAGGACATGCCACAACCCAAAGGA
>NW_025214120.1:29482-33212 GCF_004010195.1 Chiloscyllium plagiosum | reverse complement strand
CCCCATGTACACAGGTACAGACTGGTACATGTACACATGTACAGAGTGACCACATATACACAGGTATAGACTGGCACATGTACACATGTACAGACTAGCACATGTACACATGTACAGACTGACCCCATGTACACATGTACAGACTGGCACGTGTGTACATGTACAGACTGACCCCCCCCCCCCATGTACACAGGTACAGACTGGCACATGCACACATGTACAGACTGATTCCATGTACACAGGTACAGACTGGCACATGTACGCTTGTACAGACTGACCCCATGTACCCAAGCATGGTCTGGCACATGTACACATGTACAGAATGACCCCATGTACACAGATACAGTCTGGCACATGTACACATGTACAGACTGATTCCATGTACACAGGTACAGACTGGCACATGTACGCATGTACAGACTGACCCCATGTACCCAGGCACAGTCTGGCACATATACACATGTACAGACTGACCCCATGCACACATGTACAGACTGGCACGTGTTAACATGTACAGACTGACCCCCCATGTAGGCAGGTACAGATTGGCACATGTACACATGTACAGACTGACCCCATATACACAGGTACAGATTGGCACATGTACACATGTACAGACAGACCCCATGTACACAGGTATAGACTGGCACATGTACACATGTGCATACTGACCCCATGTACACAGGTACAGACGGACGCCATGTATGCATGTACAGACTGACCCCATGTACACAGGTACAGACTGGTACATGTACACATGTACAGAGTGACCACATATACACAGGTATAGACTGGCACATGTACACATGTACATACTGGCACATGTACACATGTAGAGACTGACCCCATGTACACATGTACAGACTGGCACATGTACACATGTACAGACTGACCACATGTACACAGGTACAGTCTGGCACATGTACACATGTACAGAATGACCCCATGTACACATGTACAGACTGGCACATGTACACATGTACAGACTGACCCCATGTACACAGGTACAGTCTGGCACATGTACACATGTACAGACTGACCCCATGTACACATGTACAGACTGGCACGTGTGTACATGTACAGACTGACCCCCCCATGTACACAGGTACAGATTGGCACATGTACACATGTACAGACTGACCCCATGTACACATGTACAGACTGACTCCACGTACACAGGTACAGACTGGCACATGTACACATGTACAGACTGACCTCATGTACACATGTACAGACTGGCACATGTACACATGTACAGACTGACCACATGTACACAGGCACAGATTGGCACATGTACACATGTACAGACTGACCCCATGTACACAGGTACAGATTGGCACATGGTACACATGTACAGACTGACCCCATGTACACATGTACAGACTGACCCCATGTACACATGTACAGACTGACCCCATGTACACCGGTACAGACTGGCACATGTACACATGTGCAGACTGACCACATGTACACATGAACAGACTGACCCAATGTACACAGGTACAGACTGGCACATGTACACATGTAGAGACTGACCCCATGTACACATGTAGAGACTGACCCCATGTACACATGTACAGACTGGCACCTGTACACATGTACAGACTGACCCCATGTACACAGGTACAGACTGGCACGTGTACACATGTACAAACTGACCCCCCATGTACACAGGTACAGATTGGCACATGTACACATGTACAGACTTACCCCATGTACACATGTACAGACTGGCACATGTACACATGTGCAGACGGACCCCATGTATGCATGTACAGACTGACCCCATGTACACATGTACAAACTGGCCCCATGTACGCATGTACAGACTGACCCCATGTACACATGTACAGACTGACCCCATGTACGCCGGTACAGACTGGCACATGTACACAGGTGCAGACTGACCCCATGTACACATGAACAGACTGACCCAATGTACACAGGTACAGACTGGCACATGTACACATGTACAGACTGACTCCATGTACACAGGTACAGACTGGCACATGTACACATGTTCAGACTGACTCCATGTACACAGGTACAGACTGGCACATGTACGCATGTACAGACTGACCCCATGTACACAGGTACAGTCTGGCACATGTTCACATGTACAGACCGACCCCATGTACACATGTACAGACTGACTCCATGTACACAGGTACAGTCTGGCACATGTACACATGTACAGACTGACTCCATGTACACAGGTACAGACTGGCACATGCACGCATGTACAGACTGACCCCATGTACACAGGTACAGTCTGGCACATGTACACATGTACAGACTGACCCCATGTACACATGTACAGACTGACCCCATGTACACAGGTACAGACTGGCACATGTACACATGTACAGATTGACCCCATGTACACATGTACAGACTGGCACATGTACACATGTGCAGATGGACCCCATGTACGCATGTACAGACTGACCCCATGTACACATGTACAGACTGACCCCATGTACACCGGTACAGACTGACACATGTACACATGTACAGGCTGACTCCATGTACACCGGTACAGACTGACACATGTACACATGTACAGACTGACCCCCATGTACACATGTACAGACTGACTCCATGTACACAGGTACAGACTGGCACATGTACGCATGTACAGACTGACCCCCTATGTACGCAGGTACAGTCTGGCACATGTACACATGTACAGACTGACCCCCATGTACACATGTACAGACTGACTCCATGTACACAGGTACAGACTGGCACATGTACGCATGTACAGACTGACCCCCTATGTACGCAGGTACAGACTGGCACATGTACACATGTACAGACTGACCCCATGTACACAGGTACAGACTGGCACATGTATACATGTACAGACTGACCCCATGTACACATGTACAGACCTGTACATGTACACATGTACAAACTGGCCCCATGTACGCATGTACAGACTGACCCCACGTACACATATACAGACTGACCCCATGTACACCGGTACAGACTGGCACATGTACACATGTACAGACTGACCCCATGTAAACAGGTACAGATGGACCCCATGTACACATGTACAGACCTGTACATGTACATATGTACAAACTGGCCCCATGTACGCATGTACAGACTGACCCCATGTACACCGGTACAGACTGACACATGTACACATGTACAGACTGACCCCATGTACACAGGAACAGACTGGCACATGTACACAGGTACAGACTGGCACATGTGCACATGTACACATGAACCTACACATGTGCACACGTACCGTCCCGTGGAGATGCACCCAATGACGCCCTTGTCCACATGACTGAGTGTAACCGGATGTTACCCACCCAGCCTCGGCTGTTTATTGTGTGAGACACAGAAGTGGAGGGGAGGGCTTTATACAGAGAGACAGACACAGAGAGCGAGAGAGCGAGAGAGCGAGAGCGCGAGAGCGCGAGGGAGGACTGTGGCAGGAAATCCGAACGTATCACTCGCTCTTTGATGAACTGAAACTCGAAGTGAATGCTCACGTAGACTTTGTGTTTTCACACACAGTTCTGCCACAAAGCAGGGGGCAACATCAGAGAGGAGCAACTCACTGGGACCCTGAGGATTATCCCCTGAATCTGTAAGTGACTGGTTTAACAGCGTGTGTGTGTATGTGGGGCTGTGTGTGTGTGTGTGTGTGTGGGTCTGTGTGTGTGTGTGTGGGGCTGTGTGTGTGGGGCTGTGTGTGTGTGTGTGTGTG
>NW_025214120.1:13543-18351 GCF_004010195.1 Chiloscyllium plagiosum | reverse complement strand
ATCCCCCCGTGCTCACCGTATACCCCAGTACTCACCGAATCCCCTTGTGCTCACTAAATCTCCCACTGATCACCGAATACCCCTTTGCGCACCGAATCCCCCAGTGCTCACTGAATCCCCCGTGCTCACCGAGTACCCCAGTGCTCACCGAATCCCCCAGTGCACACCAAATCCCCCTGTGCTCACCGAATCCCCCAGTGCTCACCGAATCCCCCAGTGCTCACCGAATTCCCCAGTGCTCACCGAATACCCCAATACTCACCGAATCTCTCTGTGTTCACCGAATACACCTGTACTCACCGAATCCCCAATGCTCACCGAATTCCCCTGTGCTCACCGAATCCCCCAATGTTCACCGAATACCCCTGTGCACACCGAATTCCCCAGTGCTCACCGAATCCCCAATGCTCACCGAATCGCCCAGCGCTCACCTAATCCCCTTGTGCTCACCAAATACCCCCGTGCTCACCGAATACCACTGTTCTCACCAAATCTCCTTGTGCTCACCGAATCCCCCGGTTCTCACCAAATCCCCCTGTTTTCACTGAGTCCCTCTGTGCTCACCGAATCCCCCAGTGCTCACCAATTTCCCCAGTGCTCTCCGAATCCCCCTTGTGCTCACGAAATCCCCCAGTGCTCACCGAATCCCGCAGTGTTCACCGAATCCCGCAGTGCTCACCGAATCTCCCAGTTCTCACCGAATCCCCCTGTTCTCACCAAATTCCCCAGCGCTCACCGAATCCCGCAGTGCTCAACGAATCCCCTTGTGCCTACCAAATACCCCCGTGCTCACCGAATCCCGCTGTTCTCACCGAATCCCCCAGTGCTCACCAAATCCCTCTTGGCTCACCGAATCCCCAGGTGCTCACCGAATCTCCCCGTTTTCATCGAATCCTCCTGTGCTCACCGAATCCCCCAGTGCTCACCGAACCCCCCTGTGCACACCTAATCCCTCAGTGCTCACCGAATCCGCCTTTTTTCATCGAATTATCCTGTGCTCACCAAATCCCCCTATGCTCACCGAGTCCCCCTGTGCTCACCAAATACTCCGTGCTCACCGAATACCCCTCTTCTCACCGAATCTCCCAGTTCTCACCGAATCCCCCTGTTCTCACCAAATTCCCCAGCACTCACCGAATCCCGCAGTGCTCAACGAATCCCCTTGTGCTCACCAAATACCCCCCTGATCACCGAATCCCGCTGTTCTCACCGAATCCCCCTTGGCTCACCGAATCTCCTTGTGCTCACCGAATCCCCCGGTTCTCACCAAAACCCCTGTTTTCACTGAGTCCACCTGTGCTCATCGAATCCCCCTGTGCTCACCGAATCCCCCAGTGCTCACCGAATCCCCATTCCCTGGTACTCATCAAAACCCCAGTGCTCACCGAATCCCCCAATGCTCACCGAATCCACCAGTGCTCATCGAAACCCCTTGTTTTCACCGAATCCCCCGGTGCTCACCAAATTCCCCAGTGCTCACCGAATCCCTCAGTGCTTACCGATTCCCCCTGTTCTCACTGAATACCCCTGTGCTCACCAAATACCCCGTGCTCACCGAATACCCCTCTTCTCACCGAATCCCCTTGTGCTCACCGAATCCCCCGGGCTCTTCGAAACCCCATGTGTTCACCGAGTCCCCCTGGTCTCACCGAATCCCCCGGGCTCACCGAATCCCCTTATCTCACAGAATCCCTCAGTGCTCACTGAATCCCCTTGTGCTCACCGAATCCACCTCTTCTCACCGAATTCCCTGTTCTCACCGAATCCCCCTGTGCTCACCGAATCCCCCTGGGCTTACCGAATCCCCTTGTGTTCACCGAATCTTCCTCTTCTCACCGAATCCTCTGTTCTTACTGAATCCCCCAGTGCTCACCGAATCCCCCCCCCCCCAGTCCGAGCCCGTGCTCACCGGTAAGTCCTGTTACCGTGCAGCAATCCATTGCAGGTTCGAGCAGGGAGGCAGGATTCCTCCGATCCAACGTGAAAGATGCCCAGGCTGCTGGGCAGAGGGCCTGGTCTGGGTTGGGAGCACACAGTGACTGGGAGGAGGTGGGCAGCCACATAGGGACCTGTGTACCCCCCAGCTGTGTCTCTGTATGTGGCATTGCTGCCAGTGGGCATCACATCAGAGGGCGGGATGGGAACGGCTGAAAGAAATAAGGAGGGCGCAGATAATCAGAGAGATTTACTGCACAGAAAGAGGCCATTCAGCCCATCACCAGGCATCACTCATCCCTCTATTCTATTGCAGTTTTCCAGCACCTGACACACACAACTTTGCATACTCTGGTGTTTCAACTGCTCACCTTTGACAGTTCCTAAACCCTGAGGGTTCCTGCCTCTTTCACACTTATGGAGTTCCAGATGCCCACCATCCTCTCGTCTCTCCAGTCTCTCCTCAGAGCTGAATCATTCTGACCCAGGCTATACCTGGTGAATCACAACTGCACCCTGTCCAGTGCAATCACATCTCTCCTATAGGGTGGGGACCAGATCTGCACACAGTACTTCATGTGTTGGCCTCATTAAAGTCCTGTACAGCTCCAATATGGGCCTGAGACACCAGAGAGAGGGAGAGAGAGAGAGAGAGACACACAGAGAGAGAGAGAGACAGAGAGAGAGAGACAGAGAGAGAGAGACAGAGGAAGAGAGAGAGAGATAGACAGAGAGAGGGAGATAGACTGAGAGAGAGAGAGAGAGAGAGAGAGATGAGAGAGAGATGAGAGAGAGATAGACAGAGAGAGAGAGAGACAGACAGACAGACAGACAGAGCAGTGTTGTATTAGAGCAGTCCTGAGGGGGCTTGTGCTATTGTGATAAACTGAAGCCAACATTAACCTCTCAACCAGCAGACAGATCCCCACAAACACATTAACTGGTCATGATTGCATTGGGGCACTTGTGGGATCTTGCTGTGTTCCAGTGGGCTGCCATGCTTTCCCTATAATGACAACAATTTAATGTGGACTTCATTGGTTACCTCTCAGAGATACACCGGGAGTATCAGTCTCGGATGTTTTCCTCAGCTATATAACGCACACGCCCTGAGGGTGACCCATTGGTTCCCAGGAGCCCTGGGCTGACTGGGCTTACCCATAAAATACTGTTCACCAGGGGTTTCACTGGTTCCCACTGAGCTCCGTCAGAGCCTGGAGACTGCCTCCAGCATTGTCCATCCGCAATGCCCCTGGGGAGGGAATTCCAGGGTTTTGACCCAGCAAGATTGAAGGAGTGTCGATATATTTCCAAGTCAGGATGGTGAGTGGCTCAGAGGGGAACACGGTGTTCCCATGTACCTGCTGCCCTTGTCCTTCAAGGTGGACGTGGTCGTGGGTTTGGAAGGTATTGTCTGAGGATCTTTGGTGAGTTTCTGCAGGGCATCTTTTCGATAATACACACTGCTGTTACTGAGTGTCGGTGGGGGAGGGGGTGGGTGTTTGTGGGTGTGGGGCCAATCAAGCAGGGGCTGCTTTGTCCTGGATGGTGTCAAGCTTCTTGACTGTTGTTGGAGCTGCCCCCACCCAGGGAAAGGGGGAGTATACCCTCACCGTCCAAACCTGTGCCTTGTAGATGGTGGACAGGATATGGGGAGTCAGGAGGGGAGTTACTCACTGTAGTATTCCTGACCTCTGACCTGCTCTTGTAGCCACTGCGTTTATGTGGTGAGTTTAGCTGAGTTTCTGGTCAATGGTAAATCCCAGGTCATTGGGAGTGGGGTATTCAGTGATGGTGACACCATTGAATGCTAAGGGAGGATGGTTAGTTTGTCTCTTACTGGTGATGGTCACAGCCTGGCATTTATGTGGTATGAATGTTACTTGCCACTTGTCAGCCCAAGCCTGGGTACTGTCCCGACCTTGTTGCATTTGCACGTGGACTGCTTCAGTGTCTGAGGAGCTGTATATACTGCTGAGCTTTGTGTAATCATCCCCACTTCTGGCCTTATGATGGTGGGAAGGTCATCGATGAAGCAGCTGAAGACGGTTGGGCCTAGGACACTACCCTGAGGGACTCCTGCAGAGATGTCCTGGAGCTGAGATGACTGATCTCTAACAACCACAACCATCTTCCAATGTCCCGCGTATGACTCTAACCAGCGGAGTCCTGTGATACTGGTTCATTCCAGTTTTGCCAGGGCGCCTTGATGCCATACTTTGTCAATTATGGCCTTGATGTCAAGAGCTGTCACTCTGTCCATGTTTAAACAAAGCTGTAATGAGGTCAGGAGCTACGTGGCCCTGGCAGAACTCAGGGAGTCCCTGAGCAGGTTACAGGGGAGCAGGTACAGCTTTACTCTCCCTTGGGAAGATGCTGAGGGAAGGGAAATGTTTTCCTGAGGTTTCAGGAAAGGCACAACATGAGACAGGTCCATAGGAACCTCCAGTCTTGACAATCCCTGGGATGGGCTGGGAATAGTTTCCCTGAAGGGTGAGTCTGCTGTTTGCAGTGAGGACTGGGGTCTCTCATACCTGCACTCTCCACCATCAGGACGTCCAGTGCGATGTGCTGGCTGGGACCCCACTCCAGGTTCTCTGCCAGACGCTGGAAGAGCCCACACGCAGGGAGCTGGAGGAGCACGGAGGTGCTGCGGACAGGGCCTGTCCCTGAACGGGCCAGAGTAGGAGTGAAGCCCCACGCTGAAACACAGAGAGGGACAGTCAGGCACTGGGGCTGTGTGGGCAAGCCGGCCTTCCCTGACAGTGCCAACCTCTAGGGGGCACCACAACCGTGCCCCACCCCACAACACGCCACATCACCCCCACCCCCACCCCAACACCCACCCACACCTCCCCCACCCCACATCTCCC
>NW_025214120.1:0-12499 GCF_004010195.1 Chiloscyllium plagiosum | reverse complement strand
CCACCCCACCCCTCCCCAACACCACAGTACCCCCACCCCACCCCACCCCAACAAAACACCATCACCCCGCACAGCACAGTACCCCCACCCCACACCCCCTCAACACCACACAGTACCCCCTGGGGTGGGGGAGTCCAGAACTAGAGGACATCGATTTAAGGTGAGAGGGGGAAGGTATAAAAGAGACCTAAGGGGCAACCTTTCACACAGAGGGTGGTACGTGTATGGAGTGAGCTGTCAGAGGAAGTGGTAGAGGCTGGTACAATTACAGCATTTAAAAGGCATCTGGATGGGTATATGATTAGGAAGGGTTTGGAGGGATATGGGTCGGGTGCTGGCAGGTGGGACTGGATTGGGTTGGGATATCTGGTCGGCATGGACGGGTTGGACTGAAGGCTCTGTTTCCGTGCTGTACATCTCTATGCCTCTCTGACTCAGCAGTACATACCTACTTTTGTATTCTCGCCCTCCCAAAATGAATGCTGACATTGTATTTGCCTTCCGAACTGTCAACTGAACGTTAACCTGAAGGAAATCCTGAACTTGGACTCCCCAGTCTCTTTGTGCTTTCTGTGCTTAGAAAATGGTCTACACCTCTATTCTTCTTGCCAAAGTGCGTGGACTCATACTTTCCTACATTGTATTCCATCTGTCAATTCGTACCCACTCTCCTAGCCTGTCCAAGTCCTTCTGCAGCCTCCCCACCTCCTCAACATCACACAGCTGTCCATCTCCCCACCTGTCCCTGCACCATTTCTGTGTCTTTTGCAAACTTAGCGACAGTGCCCTCAGCTCTTTCATCCAGATTGTTAATATAGAACATGATTGGTTGGGTCCCACCATCGACCCCTGTGGAACACCACTAAGTCATCCTGAAAAAGACCCCTTTCTCTCCATCCTCTGCCTTCTGACAGTCAGCCAAACCTCTATGGATGCCTAAACCTTGCTCCCAACACTATAGACTCATTTAGATGGCAGCCTCCTGCACAAGACTTTGTCAAGGGCCTTTTGAAACTCCAAGTACATCATGTCCACCAGCTCTCCATTGTCTAAGTTGCTCATTACCTCGTCAAAGAGTTGAACTGGATTAGTCAGGCACGATCTGTCCCTGATGAAACCATGCTGACTCCAATATATTTTGCCATGCACTTCCAAGTACTCTGCAATCTTATACTTAATAATGGACTCTAAAATCTTACCAACGACTGAGGTCAGGCTAACTGGCCTGTACTTTCCTGTCTTCTGCCTCCCTCTCTTCTAAAGCAAGAGTGTTACATTATCTACTTTCCTGTCCTCTGGGACCCTCCCTAACTCCAGTGATTCCTGAAAGACCACCACTAATGTCTCCACAATCTCCTCAGTTAAAAATCACACAACACCAGGTTATAGTCCAACAGGTTTAATTGGAAGCACACTAGCTTTTGGAGCGATGCTCCTTCATCCGGTGGTAGTGGAGGGCTCAATCCTAACACAGAATTTATAGCAAAAATTTACAGTGTGATGTAACTGAAATTATACATTGAAGAATTGATTGTCTGTTAAGCCTTTCATCTGTTAGAATACAGTGATAGTTTCACTTCTTTCATGTGTAAATCACAAAACCTTTTATTTAAAAAGTTGCATTCTTGGGTTAGCTGTTAACAATGGTGATAGCTAGACAATATGTTGAAGGTGTTAGCCCCCTGTGTTCCCTGTCTATGACCTGATGTTTAGATTGATTCCAATCTAAAAAGTAAGATAACAGAGTTTTACATAAATTCAAACTGCATGAATTTATGTAAAACTCCGTTATCTCACTTTTTAGAGGGGGCCAACACCTTCAACGTATTGTCCAGCTATCACCATTGTTAACAGCTAACCCGAGAATGCAACTTTAAAAAAAAGGGTTTTGTGATTAACACATGAAAGAAGTGCTCCCTATGGGTACCGAACCTAGCTATCAGCCTCTGCTCGGCCACTTTCCTCTGCTGCCTGTCCCGAAGTCCACCTTGGAGGATGGTCACCCGAAGGTCCGAGGCTGAATGTCCTGGACCACTGAAGTGTTCCCCAACTGGGAGGGAACCCTCCTGTCTGTTGATTGTTGTGCGGTGCCCATTCATCCATTATCGTAGCCTTTGCTCGGTTTCCCCAATGTTGCTGGCGTATTCCATTGTGCAAACTGATACAAAGTGCTTGTTCAATTCCTCCACCATTTCTTTGATCCCCATTACTACTTCTCCAGCCTCATTTTCCACTCGACTCTCTCTCTTGCCTTTTAGGTATCGAGAAAAGTTCTTTCGATCTTTAATCTTTTATACTATGAGCGAGTTTGCCCTCATATTTCATGTTCTCACCCCTTATTACATTTTTATTTATCCTTTGCTTCTTTTAAAAACAAATCTCAGTTGTCTGGCTCCCCACTAATCTTCACCACATTGTACGGCTTTTCTTTTGATTTTATGCAGTCCCTGGCTTCCCCTATCAACCATGGCTCCTCATCCTCCCCTTAGTATGCGTCTTCTTCCTTGTGATGAATGTTTTCCTGGGCCTCCCGAATCATCCCCAGAAACTCCTGCCATTACTGCTCCACTCCCTTCCCTGCCAGGCTCCCCTTCCAAACCACTCCAGCCAGCTCCCCCCCCCCCCCCCCCTCATGTCTCTGTAGTTATCTTTACTCAGTTGTGATACAATTACGCCTGAATCTGCCATCTCCCTCTCACACTGCAGGGTGAATTTGATTACAGAGCAACCTCAACTACTGAATGAGATGGGCGGAGAGTATTTCGTCCGGATAACTGATCTGATCATGAAAGAAGGAAGCATTTGGGATGTTGTTCGGATAATCCGAAGTTTGGATAATTGATGTTCGGATAACCGAGGTCTCTGCCCACGAGGGGCTCCTTCACCTTCAGCTTCCTAACCAGGCCTGCCTTGTTACACAGCACCGAATCCAGGATTGCCCGTTCCCTATCCAGCTCAACCACAAGCTGCTCCAAAAAACATCTCATAAGACATTTCTTTGCTTGGAATCTGCTTCCAACTGATCTCCCCAGTCCCCCTGCATGCTGAAGGCCTCCTTCCTCACACACCTTCTCTACCTCCTGCTTTGTCTTCTGCCCCACATCCTGGCTACTGTGAGGTGGCCTGGAAGCAACTCTTTATTTTTTCTTTTGCAGTCCCTCAGATCTACCCACACAGATTCTGTGCCTTTATCTTTTAGATTAGATTAATTACAGTGTGGAAACAGGCCCTTCGGCCCAACAAGTCCACACCGACCCTCCGAAGAGCAACCCACCCAGACCCATTCCCCTACATCTACCCCTTCACCTAATACTACGGGTAATTTACTGATTCACCTGACTTGCACATTTTTGGACTGTGGGAGGAAACCGGAGCACCCGGAGGAAACCCACGCAGACACGGGGAGAATGTGCAAACTCCACACAGTCAGTCGCCTGAGGCGGGAATTGAACTCGGGTCTCTGGCGCTGTGAGGCAGCAGTGCTAACCACTGTGTCACCGTGCCGCCTTCTGAGTTTTCACAATTTGTTACCATTAATTTAATTTCATTCCTTAATGACAAGCTAACCGAGTGCTCTCTGTCCATCTGCCTGTCCTTTCGATAGGACATGGGTCCTTGGATGTTTCATTCCCAGACCTGCTCGCTGCTCCCCTTGCATTCACATCCCTGTGATACCCGCAACATTGTACCTGACAACTTCAGTGTATACGTTTCAGTACAACACCCTCAGTCCTGCATTAACTGTCTCCCTTCTGATAATTGTCCCCTTACCTGCTGGGCCTGAATTTAGTTTCCTGAGCCTTTACACACTCTCTGACCTATTACTTGTTTTGGAAACTTTGATATCTTCTGCTGAGCCCTCCCACCATCCATAATTTACAGTGCAACTGACCCCACTCTCCACTATTTAGTATAAAGCCCTACCCACAGGCCGAGTTATGTGTCACCAGGACTCTGGTCCCAATATGATTCAGGTGGAGCCCGTCCCATTGGAACAGCTCCCTCCTTCCTCAGTGCCAATGTCCCATGAATGCGAACCCATTTCTCCCACACCAATCTTTGAGCCACACATTTACCTCTTTAACCTTGTTGACCCTCTGCCAATTAGCTCATGGCTCTGGAAATTATTCCCTTTTTTGCTTCTGGTTTCTAATTTAGCCGGAAGCTGCTCCTATTCCCTCTGCAGAACCTCCTTCCCCTTTCTACCTACATCGTTGGTACCCATGTGGACCACAACAGTTGGGTCTTTCCCCTCCCACTCCACGTTCCTCTGTAGCCCTGATGAGATATCCAAAACCCAAGCACCAGGCAGACAACCCAGCCTTCGGGACTCTCAATCCTGGCCACAGGGACCAGTGTTGATTCCCCTGACTATACTATCACTGATTATAGCTACATTTCTATGGTCAGTTATGGTGCTATGGTCAGTTATGGTGCTATGGTCAGTTATGGTGCTATGGTCAATTATGGTACTATGGTTAGTTATGGTGCTATGGTCAGTTATGGTGCTATGGTCAGTTATGGTACTATGGTCAGTTTGCTCCTCCTCCCTACAGCCCCCACCCTCATCCACACATGGAGTAAGAATCTCAAACCTGTTAGACAAGCTCAAGAGCTGAGGCTCCTTCAGCCCTACCTCCTGGATCCCTCTACCTGCCTCACACTTAGTCACATCATCCCCTGGCCCTGGCCACTGACTGAACTTAGTTAATCTAAAGTTGAAACTTTATTGCTGGAACAGCACAGCAGGTCAGGCAGCATCCAGGGAACAGGAGATTCGACGTTTCGGGCACAGGCCCTTCTTCAGGAATGAGCAGAGAGTGTTCAGCAGGAGAAGATAAAAGGTAGGGAGGAGGGACTTGGAGGAGGGGCGTCGGAAATGTGATAGGTGGAAAGAGGTCAAGGTGAGGGTGATAGGTCGGAGTAGGGTGGAGGCGGAGAGGTCAAGAAGAAGACATTTCCAACTCCCCTCCTCCAAGTCCCTCCTCCCTACCTTTTATCTTCTCCTGCTGAACACTCTCTGCTCATTCCTGAAGAAGGGCCTGTGCCCGAAACGTCGAATCTCCTGTTCCCTGGATGCTGCCTGACCTGCTGTGCTGTTCCAGCAATAAAGTTTCAACTTTGATCTCCAGCATCTGCAGACCTCACTTTCTCCTCTTAGTTAATCTAAAGCTGTGAATGACTCCTGAAACACACCCTCCGGTAACTCTCCCCTTCCCAATGTACCACAGTATTTGAAACTCAGTCTCCAGCTCATAAACTCTGAACTGGAGTTCCTCAAGTAACCAACACTTACTACAGAAGTGGTGACTGCGAGTAAGACAGGGAGTTCGACTCCAGCTTTTAGAGGGAGCAGACGGATTTGTACCAACTCCAGAAGGTTCTAGTCATTAACCCTTACCCAATGTAGTTGTACTTATTGCCATCAAGCGGAGTTGATCTTCATGTCTCCACCCATAATGTGTGACATCTGCACAATGGGCGGAGCCAATAAAACACAAACACTAACACCTTCAAAGCAGCAAAAGGTAGCCAGGTAAGTTAGCAAGGCTGTAAACGAGAGGCGAGACAAAAGAATCGCGACTGTATTGGGTTTCTGAATTGTGCCAATTCCATTATCGTTGCATCAGAACCTTATGAAGTTCCCAAAAGTCATTGGACTTTGCCTGATCCATCAGGGACACTGGGATGGCTTGGAGCCTCTGTCACTGGATGACTTCCTGGAGTCAGTAGGATTTATCCCAGCAGGAACAGCTCCCTCTCCTGTGATTACGCACTGGAAATCCAGAATCCCAGTAAATCAACGGGCTGGCTTGTAGTCAATGAAATGTAAAGATTTACAGACTTGAAACATGAATAATCAGTGCCCAAAGTTATCAGTGAATGTTAGCAAGTTAGAGCTAGTCAAATTTCCCATTCGGCTTCATATGAGGAAGAGGGGTCAGGAACAGAACAGTTCGCTCTGTTCCCACTCGGCAGATGCTGGGTAGTTCCAGATTTTCAGTCGATAGTGCTTTGCTCTTATTTTGTGAGAGTAATATTTGACAGAATGTGAGCAAAGCTGTAAGGGCAGATGATGGTAAACTTGGTCAAAGCAGGAGATTTTAAGGAGCAGCAAGAGGGAGGTGGAGAGGTTTCGGAAGGGAATCTCTGGAGTTGAGGACTGAGACAGCCATTGGCTGCCATTAACATTGGGGATGACCAACAGGTCAGGATTAGCACAGAAAGTACAAGACATTCAGAGACCTCCTTCAGTATGGGGAAGCCTTGTGGGTATGTTCTACATCTTCACTCCAGTGTCACACGAGCTAGGTTACACCTAATGCCCCTGGGGCATTGGGCAAGCCTGCCAGCTGTGCCCCCCCCCAAACCCAAAGGCAGGGTCTCATAGCCAGAGAATCATAGAAATACAAAGTGGAAGTAGGCCACTTGGCCCATCGAGTCCACACCGACCCTCTGAAGAGCATAGCCCAGACCTGTAGGGCCTAGCATTTCCCAGGGCAAATCCACCTATCCCCCAGCACATCCCTGGGCACTATGGGTAATTTAGCACAGCCAATCCACCCTAACCTGTACATCCCAGGGCACTATGGGTAATTTAGCAAGGCCAATCCACCTTAACCTGGACATCCCTGGGCACTATGGGCAATTTAGCATGCCAATCCACCCGAACCTGTACATCCCTGGGCACTATGGGTAATTTAGCACGGCCAATCCACCCTAACCTGCACATCCCAGGGCACTATGGGACAATTTAGCACGGCCAATCCACCCTAACCTGTACATCCCTGGGCACTATGGGTAATTTAGCAAGGCCAATCCACCCTAACCTGTACATCCCTGGGCACTATGGGTAATTTAGCAAGGCCAATCCACCTTAACCTGTACATCCCTGGGCACTATGGGTAATTTAGCAAGGCCAATCCATCTTCACCTGTACATCCCTGGGCACTATGGGTAATTTAGCACGGCCAATCCACCCTAACTTCACATCCCAGGGCACTATGGGACAATTTAGCACGGCCAATCCACCCTAACCTGTACATCCCAGGGCACTATGGGACAATTTAGCACGGCCAATCCACCCTAACCTGTACATCCCTGGGCACTATGGTTATTTTAGCATGGCCAATCCACCCTAACCTGCACATCCCTGGGCACTATGGGACAATTTAGCACAGCCAATCCACCCTAACCTGCACATCTTTGGAGGGAGGAAACCAGAGCACTCAAAGGAAACCCACATAGACACGGGGAGAATGTGCAAACTCCACGCGGTCATTGCCCAAGGGAAGAATTGAACCTGTGTCCCTGGCAATGTGAGGCAGCAGTGCTAACCACTGAGCCTCCCCCCTAGTAATACAAATTTACATTCTCCCTAGTTTTACAGATTAACAGCAGCATTCAAAATAAATATAGATGTAGATCAGGAAGAGTACTTCATTAAATGGATTCCCAACCATGCAGAAAGACTCACTGACTCGGTGAGGAACAGGAGCATAAAAGATCAGGGGAAGCCCTCTACATATTGACGGTTTACTGGCATTTCTCTTTTCTGCATTCGGTATCACATATGCTTTGTAACTCTGGTTAAAACTGAAAAGGTGGGCTGGTTTAATCAGCTGGTTGAAGAATTCATGAAGACGGATTTCCTCTATCTGGATTTCAGCCACTCAATTTATTTGATTATATAAACGAGAATTTAAAAATGTATTTCCTACGTTATAAACAGCAAAATTCTTTTCTAAAAGTGTTGTGATCTTGCTCTAAAACATCACCTTGAACATGATTATTTTCTGTGTCTAAGTTCAACAAGTACTCCTGACAGTCTGATCAGGACTGGGATATTCTGAGAGGGCTGTACCTGGTTCTCCAGCTTGGTGCCTTTGGAGGCGGATGGTAATCCAGTTGCCGGGTAAGTCTTTCCCTCGATGGTTGACAGAGGTGACAGTGACATTGTAGTCTTGGTCGCTGTCCAGATTTCTCAGCGTTATGTATCTCAGCCTGGTTGTTTTGACCAGGCTGTCTGTGTCCCTCTCAATGTAAACCTGTGGAGAGTACAGGACCGGTTTCAACACGACCCCCTGACTGCACAGAGACAGAAGCCAGTCCTGAACACATGGCCGGTGACCCCAACGAGATGCAGCACCAATTTCCAAAACATAGAAAAAAATCTGAGATAAAAGGACATTAAAGAGTGAGAAACAGAAATTGCTCCGTAGGATATTAAAGAAAGGCTCATCTCAGCTAATTATCTTTATTTATTCATGGGGTATGGACATCACTGGGCAAGAAAGAATTTGTTACCCATCCTTAATTGCCCCGCAGTGGGTGGTGGGGAGCCGCCCTCTTGAACTGCCCATTGGGTATAGGGTCTGACAGTGCAGTTAGGAGAGATTTCCAGTAATTGGAGATCTCCAGCCACAGTGATATTGTTCCAAAACAGCATGGTGCTTGGTGGGGAGGAGAAACTGGGTTTGATGGGACTCTTATAGCAACTGCAGTGGCGGAGCAGACTCGAGGGCTGAATGGCCTGCACCTGCTCTTATCTCTCATGGTGCTCTCCAGGTCTCTGCAGATGGTGAGGTCTCAGGGTTAGGATGGTGCACATTAATTTTTGTGAGTGGTCCCCTCGTCTGTGGATAGTACATATTGCAGTAATGATGCATGGAAACAGTGGATATTGAGACAAATGGAATTAGCTATGGTTAGATATTGAGTAAACTGCCTCTACACTGTCTCCATCAAACACTTCCAGGAGGCATTGTGTTCCTGTTAGAGTGAAGGGTCAGGCTGGTAAGATTAAGGAACAATGGATGAATAAAGATATTGATGTTCTAGTCAAGAAGAAAAGAGTATCTTTTTTTAGATATGGACAATGTGATTCAATTGAATCTCTTAATCAATATGAAGAGTGTAGGGGCATTCTTAAGAAAGAAATCAGGAACGCGAAGAGGGGATTTGAGATGGAATTGGCAGATAAGGTTAAGAATACTCCAAAGAGATTCTACAGATACATTAAGAGCAAGAAGGTAACAAGACAGAGCCAGTGGCCCTTAAAGATCAGGGAGGTCAACTTTGTGTTGAATCCCCGGAGATGGGAGAGATAGTAAATGAATATTTCACTTCAGCTGTTACAGTGGAAGAAGAAATGGAGGCTACAGAATTCAGGGAAGTAAATATTGATGTTTTAAAAACAGTTCACATTACAGAAGATGAAGTACTGGAGATCTTAGAGAAATAAAGGTAGATAAATCTCCTGGACCTGATCTAGTGTATTCCAGAATGCTGTGGGAAGTAAGGCAGGAAATTGTGAGACCCCTTGTAGAAATATTTGCATCAGCTATAACTATGGGGGAGATGCCTGATAACTGGAGTGTGGCTAATGTTGTCCCTTTGTTTAACAAAGGTTGTAAGGAGAAACTGGGGAACTATAGACCTAGGAGTCTGACTTTGGTTGTGGGTAAATTGTTTGGATTAGTTTCCCTACAGTGTGGAAACAGGCCCTTTGGCGCAACAAGCCCACACTGACCCTCTGAAGAGTAACCCCCCTAGACCCACTTCCCTCTGACTAACACACCTAACACATGGCCAATCCACCCTGACCTGCACATCTTTGGACTGTGGGAGGAAACCGGAGCACAAAGAGGAAACCCACGCAGACACGGGGAGAACGTGCAAACTCCACACAGAGAGTCAAACCCAGGTCCCTGGTGCTGTGAGGTAGTGGTGCTAACCACCCAGCCACCATGCCACCAGTTTGGGAATGATACCAAAACTGGTGGCATAGTAGACACTAAAAAAGGATTTCTAAGATTACAAAGGGGTCCTGATCAAATGTGTCAATGGGCTGAAAAATGGAAGATGGAGTTCAATCTGGATAAATGTGAGGTATTGCATTTTGGTGCAACAACCAAGGGCAGGGCTTATACAATTAGTAGTAGGGCTTTAGGTAGTTGTTATAGAACAGAGAGGCCTAGGGCTGCAGGTACATAGCTCTTTGAAGTTTGCATCCCATTCAGAGAGGATAATTAATAAGGTGTTAGGCCCACTTGCCTTCATTGCTCTGTTCCCTGAGTGTAGGAGTTGTGATGTCATGTTGAGGTTGTACAGAACATTGGGGAAGCCTCTCCTGGAACACTGTGGCCTGTTCTGGGCACCCAGTTGTAGGAAGGACATTATATAGATGGAGAGGGTTCTGAAGAGATTGACCAGGGATGTTGCCAGGTATGGAAGGTTAGAGTTATAAAGATAGGCTGGAGCACAGGAGGTTGAGAGGCAATCTTAAATAAGTTTATAAAATAATGAAGGGTATAGACAGGGTTGATGGTAAGTGCCTTTTCCCTAGGATGGGGGATTTCAAATCTGGGGGTACCTTTTTAAGATGAGAGGAGAGACATTTAAAAAAGACATGAGGGGCAACTTGTTTACACAGAGAGTGGTCCGTGTGTGGAATGATCTTCCTGAGGAAGTGGTGGGTGTAGGTACAATTACAACTTGAAAAGACACTTGGGGGGATAGGGACCAGGAGCAGGCAGGTTTGGGAAGATGGTCAGCATGGACTGGTTGGACTGAAGGGTCTGTTTTCCTGCTGTATGACTCTGTGTCAGGGACAACATGGGATTCAATACAAAGTCAAGCCCCCTCTACCCTGTCCCTGTCAAACGCTCCCAGGACAGGGATAAACACAGGATTAGATACAGAGTAAAGCTCCCTCTACACAGTCCTCTGTCACACTCTCCCAGGACAGGGACAACACAGAGTTAGATACAAGTAAAGCTCCCTCTACACTGTCCCCCAATCAAACACTCCCAGGGCAGGGACAGCACGGGGTTAGCTACAGAGTAAAGCTCCCTCTACACTGACCCCGCTCATCACTCCCAGGATGCAGGTTGGTAGAAGCACAATTGAATTCACATATAAATACATTAAAGATCTCTCACTCTGTGGAAATGTCTGGCCCAGGGTGGGAGAAGGTCTGAGCTGGTCAGATATCGATATCCCAGCTGGGTTGGTGGAGGTGGACCCTGTCTCTCTGTTAACTCAGCAACAAATAACTGCTTTCAGGCAGCATCCTGTGACCCTGGGTATGGACCAATGACGGATGGTCCTCAGTGACTGGGTCTGTAAATCAGGACGGTTTCGACACACAACCTTTTTGTGAGGATCCTGCTGGGTCTAGCCTAAAGGACAGAGTGAGGGAGGATGCCAGGGGCTGAAATCACTGTGTCTTGGTTCTGGGGGAGCTGTTTCAGGTTTTGGAAGGGTTGTTCACGATGTAGCCTCATAGGTTTAGCTGCTCCTCCACACCCATGTGATCTCTCTTGTCCTATTCCAGCTCCATGTGCCCATGTACCGTTCTCTGGATAACTCTCCGATGCTGGCATTTCCCGGAATGCACTGGCACGTGTGCCATCTCTAAAAGCGGGCTGTGTAAAGCGAAGCAGCACTCTCAGGCTAGAGTGGTCCTGACATTTGCCCCATGGAACCCCACTGTGTGGGCAGGCACCTGGAGGAGCTGCTGGATGGGGTGGGGTAGAGTGGAGGATTTCCCCCCGCCCCCTGGGACTGGCATGGCAGCACCCCAACACCAGCTGATGCCAGTCTGCTCCGAGATTACCAACCAGGTCCACGCGGTCACAGCAGTGCCCAGAATATGCACCATCCTCTCTTCGATACCTCACACTCAGCTGTCACCGACCCTGGATCCACCTCTCCCCCCAAGTCTTATCCTGCACCACTCTCACTGATGTCTGCCACAATTTCCCCCATCTCTCTCACACACCCGGCCTCCCAATCCCCTGGCACCACGAGCCCTGCATGCCCACTGTGCTGTCCACTCACTCAGATCACCTCCCCACCTGCACAAGAGTAACGCTTGGCCAACCGATTTCATCTCCTATAATATTTCTCTCTCTCGTTCCCATTCCAGGGGGGGACCAGCCCGCAACAGGGCAGAAGGGTTCAAATGGAATGGTGGTTCTGCCTGGTATTCAGCTTCTGTGGAGAACATGCCAACCTTGACCAGCTCTGAGTGGCTGACTGACCTGAGTCCAAGCCCCTGGGCTGGTACTGGAGGCTGCCCTTACTCCCTGTGCCTGGAGCCCCTCAGTAACTGACAATCTTCATGGATTTGTGTCGGTGTTAAATGGCTGAGGGGGGGAAAGCACAAAACAGCACCGCACGGTGGGGATGCTGGGTGCATCCAGGCAGGCCCAGAGTGTGTGAGGGCTCTGATAACACGCAAAGAGCCAGGGATACATCCTGGTGCAGTCCAGGAGCTGGCTGCAGGTCTCTGAGGGCACAGTGCCAATGTCGCAATGAGAATTACTGGGGCAGCCCGAGGAATAAACTAAATAGACAAGGGCCCAGTGAGAGGTTTGGAGATCTGCCATGAGGGTATCTAGAAACTGGCACATGTCAGATGCCAATGTCCATAGATGAGACATGCATGCGCTTGGTGCCCATGTAATGTGCCCGTGTAGTGTGTCTGTGTAGT
>NW_025214119.1:32945-39273 GCF_004010195.1 Chiloscyllium plagiosum | reverse complement strand
CATGTCTACAGGATGCTCGCCCATTTTAAGTAGATTCATCTAGATTTAACGAATGTGAAAGAATGTTTATTCACAAATCTTGAATGAATATCTGGAGTTTTGCAGATATTAGCCATTGATCATCAAAAGCAGCTCTCATTGGATCAATTTTGCCCCTGTAAGAATTGCACATCTAACTATAATTTGGTACTTCTAGAATATTCGACAGTGAACAGGGACAAACCGATAACTAAAGCTATTGATCACAGTCATGCACCTGTAGTGGCCGAAAAATGGAGGTACTAGGAGAAAGTGAGGACTGCAGATGCTGGAGATCAGAGTCGAGAGCGTGGTGCTGGAAAAGTGCAGCCAGTCAGACAGTATCTGAGGAACAGGAGAATCAATGTTTCGGATATAAACTGTTAATCAGGAATGCGCCATTGCCTGACCTGCTGTGCTTTTCCAGCACCACACTTTCAATTAAGAATGGAGATACACCCACATTCCCCATAATGAACATTTGGCATATAAAGTTCCCCACACACCACTTCTGGAATATTGAGTGCAATTCTGGTTTCCCTCCTAAAGGAAGGATGTTGTGAAACTTGAAAGGGTTCAGAAAAGATTTACAAGGATGCTACCAGGGTTGGAGGGTTTGAGCTTTGGGGAAAGGCTGAATAGGCTGGGGCTGTTTTCCCTGGAACATTGGAGGCTGAGGGGTGACCTTATAGAGGTTTATAAAATTATGAGAGGCATGGATAGGATAAATAGGCAAGGTCTTTTCCCCGGGCTGGGGGAGTCCAGAACCAGACGGCAAAGGTTTAGGGTGAGAGCGGAAAGATATAAAAGAGACCTAAGGGGCAACCTTTTCATGCAGAGGATGGTGCATGTGTGGAATGGGCAGCCAGATGAAGTGGTGGAGGCTGGTACAATTAAAAGCATTTAAAGGCACCTGCATGGTGTATGATTGGGAGGATTCAGAGGGATATTGGCCAAGTGCTTGCAAATGGAACTACATTAATTTAGGATATCTGGTCAGCATGGATGTGTTGGATGGAAGGGTCTGTTTGCTGTACATTTCTATGACTATGACTGTAAGACACAAGCAGATTAACTATTTATCCCCAAGAATCTTGAAGGAAACACACAAGGTGAAAAATCATGTTTACTATGGAGTCATAAAGATGTACAGCACAGAAACAGACCCTTCAGTCTAACTCGTCCATGCTGACCAGATATCCTAAATTAATCTAGTTCCATTTGCCAGCATGTGACCACTTCCCTCTAAACCCTTCCTATTCAAACAGTTATCCAGATGTCTTTTAAATGTTGTAATCGTACCAGCCTCCGACACTTCTGCTGCTAGGTCATTCCATATACGCACCACCATCTGCATGAAAAAGTTGCCCATTAGGTCCCTTTTTAATCTGTACTCTTTCACCTTAAACCTAAGCCCTCTAGTTCTGGTCTCCCCTACTCTGGGAAAAGACCATGACTTTGCCCCCCATGATTTTATAAACCTCTGTAAGGTCACCCCTCAACCTCCGATGCTCCAGGGAAAACAGCCCCAGCCTATTCAGCCTCTCGCTGTAGTTCAAATTCACCAACTCTGGCAACATCCTTGTCAATCTTTTCTGAACCCTTTCAAGTTAACAGCATCTTTCATATAGCAGGGAGACCAAAATTGAACGCAGTATTCAAAAAGTGGCCAAACCAATGTCCTGTACAGTCTCAACATGATCTCCCAAATCCTACTCAATGCACTGACCAATAAAGGAAAGTGTACCAAACTATCATGTCTCTCTGTAACGCTGGTGAGTCTCTGTAGTTTAGTCTTTCGTTTTACAGTTTTCTGGTTCCAGCAAACTCATATTAAGTAAAAGACCCAATGGGAAAGTGACAGTGACCCCAGACGGCATGCACACAATTTGATAAATGGTATTGCTGAGTTCCCAAAGAGCTCTCGTGCTTTTCAATCATAATTACTACCAGCAAACATAACTTCCAAAGAGAAATATTATCTGTTTATTAATAAAAACCACAAAACATTCAGTTCTCAACTTGTCAGAATTTAAGACAGTAAATAGCTACACTTTAATCTTAAGTTTAGGTATTAACATCATTAGATCTACTTCATAATTATTGAAATTCTTTCGCAAAAATTATGTATTGAACTATTTCAAAAATTATTCCATGGCTCGTAATTTTTTGAGATGTATTTTGCAAAATGTGTTTTATTAAAATTTATGAACGTGAACATAAAACTAATTGAAAAATAACATTTTCATGTGTATACAGCAAATAAATGCAGTTCGTCATAAAAAAGAGTATATTATTGTTAGTAACACTCAAGACATTGACAATTTTTGAAATCTGTAATGTGGTTGTGAAGTGTTAATATTATCAGACTATCTATGAATGCTCGAATCATACTGACAAGCAATGTCCTACTGACATTACATATAAGGAGCATTAGACTAATGAAAGATTTGTTGTAAAATTATATGAACATGACTCTTTGCATCAAAATAAGCACCAATTGGCAGATAACCTAACTAGGATTATTTGCAGATTTTCATTTAATTATTGTGTTATTTCTTGGGAGGTACAGGAACTTCCCTGACTGCAGCCCAAAACCACCAGATACATTCTTGCCTTAGGATTTTAATTAATAATGTTTTTAAAAGTCTACTTTTTCAAAACTGGGAGCTTTTTATTTTCTGACAGTTTTGCTATACTGTAAAAAGGAAACCAACAAGTCTATTTCACCATGAATTTTCAACCCTATCAACCAGAGACCCAGGTTAAATGATTTTTGGACAGTTGTGTTCAAATCCTCCAATGACAGATGGTAGAATTTGAATTCAATTAAAATCTGAAATTAAGATTCTAATGATGGCCATCACAATGATTGTCAGGAAAAACCCGACATCTGGTTCACTAATATCCTTTTTGGGAAGGAAACTGCTGTCCTTATTTAGTCTGGCCTACATGTGACTCCAGACCCACAGTAATGTGGCTAAATCTTAACTGCCTTATGGGCAGTTAGGGATGGGCAATAACTGCTGGTGCAGTGAGCAAAGCCTACATCCCCGAACCAATATGTTTTAGATTTTGACTCCTGGCATGTAAACTCATGGTGAATGTGACCATTTTGCTCAGAATGACCTTGTCTGTTCCACTTCTAATCTGAAAAATTTAAATGATGCTATCTCTGTTTAATCTTACTCCATTGAAAAAAATGTGATGTTCCTGATAATCAAAGTCAGCGTTTTTTTTGTTCAGCAATCCTTCCAGGTAGGTCATCAGAGCAGCCCATTTTGTTGTCCATCAGCAAACCCAGTATCATCAGTCACGGCCACATTCCACGCTCAGCCTAAGGCCTTGGCCATTGTTTGTCATCCGTGTGGGACACTTGCTGTCAGGGGACCTCATTCCAACTGTGTACCAGAGAGTGGGCAACAATCCATCCTGTAGCACCAGCACTAGCAGTCAGAGGTCACGTATCATCAGCTATGGATCTGCAAGGACAGCGCTCAGGGGACTTGTACATCATGTCTTAGGGCTGCTGGCCAAGGTTGGTCAACAAGCTGGGGCGAATACAGTTTGAGGTGTCCAAGATTGTTAAAAAGTGGGGGGAACATTGGAAGGGTAACTGCATGAAGGGCTGGGGGAGACAATGCTTTGAGTGGGGGGAGCAGCCGGAGCAGAAACATTTGTGAAGGTGGAAACAAGAACAGTGATGGGGGGAGGTCAAAGAAGTTTGGAGGATATGGGGAACAGCATTGGAGGGTATGGTAGGCCAAACAGCGGGGGGAACTTATTGGTAATGACCAGCACACTGGCCTCCACAAGAGGCAGGTAAAGGAGCTGGGTTGACGTCAGCAAGTTGTGAAGTCTGGGTTAATGAGGCAGGGAGGAAGGCTGGAGTCTAAGCTCAATGTGATGGGTGGAAATGGGTTTTTGGGGTAGTGTGAGGTAACACGGGAGGAGGAGGTTGGGATGGGAGTACCAGGCCTGGATGCCAGGTACTAACTGTGTCTTCCATGAGGTGCACTCACTGCCATCTCTTACCTTCCTCTAAACATGCAAAATGAAACTGAAAGTGATTGAGGCCATGCCCAGGATATGTGGAGGCACGTCAGTTTGATGGGTGAAAGCACATCTTTTGGAAATAATGACATTCTAGACACAAGTATATGATGCACAGGTTTGCAAACTCCAGCTCCATTTTACTTCCAATCATCTCATTGTCCATTTGTAGTAAAATGAATGTGCTTATGCATCAGGTGCTGGTCAATGGCAGATTATACAATGCCTTTGGCGCTACCTAAACTAACATTGTCATCTCGGTGATTCACAAGCTAACAGCAATGACTTGATAGGTGACAAATGCCGGTCAAAAGTGCGCCATCATTTGTGAAACATCTGATGTGCTGTGGGATGAGGAGAACATTGCTGCATAGTACCATGTATGTATGATGATGGACTCTAATGGAGGCATTGATTTTAATGACTCGAAACTTAGGCTGTCCTCATGGTGGAAAAGTTTCTAGTTATGCCATTACTTCCTTTTGCTATCTTGAAAATTTGATCGAATCGCCCATTAACTTTCTAAAGTCCAAAAATTCAAATCCTTGTTTGTATAATCTCTCCTTGCAATTTTAATCTTGAAATTCAGAAATAATTATGGTAAATGTATGCTGCATTCCCTTCAAGACTTTCAAAATCTCTCCTGGGCTTTGATATCTAGAACTGAACAAAGTACTCAAGATGTAGTCGAAGTAAGGTATCATTCTATTGAAGCGTGACTTCTAAACCCTTGTATTCTAGTCCTATACGCATAAAATACAAAAACTTTTTCTGTATGTCCATGACATTTTAATGATCTGTGTCAATGACTGCATGAGTCTTTTTGGAGCTCAACTGTTTTGAGATTTTCACCATTTAAAATGTGCTTTAGACCTTTTCTTTTTTAGATCCAAAGCATATGACTTCAGTTTACATTCGTAACCCATTATCCAGTTTTGCCCATTCTCAAATAACCTGTTAGCATTACTTTTACCAAGTCACCTGCCTTTAAACATCAGTCAGAAATCCAATCATCAAAGAGATGAATCCAAACATATTCCAGGTGCGATGGATGCCATTGGGTTACATCCTGACAATTGAAACACCTACTCATTATCCTGACTGTCACTTGCTGCTAAGCCAACTTCCTAACCAGGTAAATAATTTGCCTTCATCTTATGAGCTTAAAGTTTTGTTCATAGTCTCAAAAAGGAGTTTTATCAAATGCCCCCATAAATCTCTTCTGCTGTTCAACCCTTGGAGAAAGTTGCACAAATTCAACTTCAAATTCTTGTTTAAGCGCATTGCCTTTGCCCTAACATGCCTTCAGCCATCTAGCACCCATGCTTTAAACCTTTCCAACTCTCCTTCTTTAAGACCCCATTAGGATCCTTGTAGGAGAACTATTAACTGAAATGACCAAAATACACCAACTGTCCCTTCCTTCTCTTTTGGCTTTTCACAAACATGTGGTCAGAACAATACTGATTGATAACTGTGGATCTATCAAACAATGATCAAATGGAGAAATTACAAACACAACTATACTTTTTGTAACTTTTACGTTAAAATTAATCTGACCAGAGGAAATTAAACATAATAAAAACCAAAAGATCTGCGGAGGCTGAAAATCAGAAACAAAAACATAAATTGCTGGAAAAGCTCAGCAGGTCTGGCAGCATCCATGGAAAGAAATCAGAGTTAACATTTTGGTCCAGTATGTTTTGAGGAAGAGTCACTGGACCCAAAACGTTAACTCTGATTTCTCTCCATGGATGCTGCCAGACATGCTGAGCTTTTCCAGTAATGTCTGTTTTCATTTGTCTTCAAAATTAAACATGAGTTAACATACAAAGATGTAGTAGGAGTGGGTCAATCAGCCTTTTTGAGATTGCTCCATGATTTAATAAGACCATGGCTGAATTGACTGTAACCTCAAATCCATACTTCTAGTCTGGATAACCTATCTTTCCATCATTTACAATCGAAAGTCACAGGTGAGGTGCTGGAAGACTGGAGGTTGGCAAACATGGTGCCACTGTTTAAGAAGGGCAGTAAAGACAAGCCAGGGAACTACAGACTGGTGAGCCTGACCTCAGTGGTGGGCAAGTTGTTGGAGGGAATCCTGAGGGACAGGATGTACATGTATTTGGAAAGGCAAGGACTGATTAGGGATAGTCAACATGGCGTCGTATGTGGGAAATCGGAAAGATGTTGTGAAACTTGAAAGGGTTCAGAATAGAATTACAAGGATGTTGACAGGGTTGGAGGATCTGAG
>NW_025214119.1:31581-32879 GCF_004010195.1 Chiloscyllium plagiosum | reverse complement strand
AGGACTTATACACTTAATGGTAAGGTCCTAGGGAGTGTTGCTGAACAAAGAGACCTTGGAGTGCAGGTTCATAGCTCCTTGCAAGTGGAGTCACTGGTAGATAGGATAGTGAAGAAGGCATTTGGTATGCTTTCCTTTATTGGTCAGAGTATTGAGTACAGGAGTTGGGAGGTCATGTTGCAGCTGTACAGGACATTGGTTAGGCCACTGTTGGAATATTGCGTGCAATTCTGGTCACCTTCCTATTGGAAAGATGTTGTGAAACTTGAAAGGGTTCAGAAAAGATTTACAAGGATGTTGCCAGGGTTGAAGGATGTGAGCTACCGGGAGAGGCTAAACAGGCTGGGGCTGTTTTCCCTGGATCGTCAGAGGCTGAAGGATGACCTTACAGAGGTTTACAAAATTATGAGGGGCATGAATAGGATAAATAGACAAAGTCTTTTCCCTGGTTTCAGGGAGTCTAGAACTAGACGGTATAGGTTTAGGGTGAGAGGAGAAAGATATAAAAGAGACCTAAGGGACAACTTTTTCACACAGAGGGTGGTACATGTATGGAATGAGCTGCCAGAGGATGTGGTGGAGGCTGGTACAATTGCAGCATTTAAGAGGCATTTGGATGGGTAAACGAATAGGAAGGATTTGGAGGGACATGGGCCGGGTGCTGGCAGGTGGGACTAGATTGAGTTTGGATATCTGGTCGGCATGGATGGGTTGGACCGAAGGGTCTGTTTCCATGCTGTACATCTCTATGACTCTATCTTCCTCAGCTTTTTAAGTATTCAAAGGCTTTGTTTCCACCTTTTCTGGAAGACCGTTCAATGACTCTCAACTCTCAGAGAAATAAAACACTCCAATTTTGTTTTAATTGGACCAGCATTTATTCTATAATAATGCCAACTTCAAGATTCTCCCATCCTCTCCACATCTACCCTGTCAAGACTTCTCAGGATCCTATCTGTTTCAATCAAGTCACCTCTTACACTACTAAACTCCAATGGATACAAGCCTAGCCGAACCAAACTTTCCTCATTAGGCTATTAAACCCACCCGTTCCAGGTATTAGTTTGGTAAACCCTCTCTGAACTGCTTCTAACATATTCACAACCGTCTTGAGTTAAGATGACCAATACAATATACAATATTCCAGATGTAATCTCACTGATGCCCTCTATAACTGAAGCATAACATCCCTGCTTCTGTAATCAATTTCCCTCACAATAAATAATAATCTTCTATTTACTTTATAAGCTTGCTATACCACAAGTCTCTTGCAATTCATGCACTACACTAGACCACTC
>NW_025214119.1:11502-13463 GCF_004010195.1 Chiloscyllium plagiosum | reverse complement strand
TGAGGAGAGACTGTTCCCCTGCTCTGAATGGGACGAGGAGTTCATTCCGAAACTACACCTACTGACACACCAGTGAGCCCACACTGGGGAGAGACTGTTCCCCTGCTCTGTGTGTGACAAGGAATTCATTCAGACCTCCCACCTGCTGACACACTAGTAGGTCCACATTGGTGAGAGACTGTTCCCCTGCTCTGAATGTGGGAAGAAATGCACTGTCATTCTTGGTGAATTAATTACCAGCGAGTTCCCACGGAATGACAATGATTGGATTTTTGATTTTGTTTGTTCACAGGATCATCGCATCCCTTTCTGGGGCAGCATTTATCAACCATTCAAACTATCCAGAGGATATTGAATAATCAACCACATTGTCATGTCTCAGTATTCACATGTCGGCCCGACCAGGTGAAGATGGCAGCTTCCCTTCATGAAAGGGTATGAGTGAACCAAATGGGAATTCAAACCAATTGACAGGATACAATGAGGCGAACCTTTTTAAACTCCAGAATTATATTACATGCGAATTTCACTATTTGCAAACTACTGTCAGTTGGAGTTCCTTAACCACACAATTTTACCAGGACAGCAAGGTTTTATTTCAGGCAAAGTTGCATTATTGTTTAAGCAACTTATACTGTTAATAAGGTATAACAGTATACCTGCTTCATTATGTTTAAATATTGTGTGCGTGTTTTTACACTGATTATGGAGCACATGATTACCTGGAGCAGTTGATCAAATGGCACACTCCTTGTCTCGATAGGTGCAGGTTAATAAAGGTTTTGTTGCTATGTATGGTGAGCATGCAGTTTTGTTGATCAGCTCTTATACCAGTAGTTAACTATCCAGATTCTATGTCACATAGCCATGAGACAAGAGGGTTCAAATAATTGATTGACACAGTAACAAAGCGGCCTGAGAAGCAGAAGATTGGAGAGAAATAGATTGGAGAACAGGAGGCTGACCTACAACCATAACAAGACTGCCCCGTTATTCGCCAACAGCCAGTTTGTCTTCTGTATCAGTGAACCATTTCCAACTGTCACAATGGGATACTTTCTTCATTAGTTAAACTCGATAAATTCTTTGGAAATTGCGATAAATTGCCAACTGCATCTCGTCAGTAATTTTAATCATGAACCACCTAAAATCAACAAACTCCATATCCCGAAAAATAGTTTGAGGTTGTGGATCAACCACACATTAGGAAGGATGGCAGAGTACCTGAGAGGTCGCAGATCACCCACACAATGGGAAGGATAGCAGGGCCCCTGAGAGTGGCAGATCACCCACACATTGGGAAGGATGGCAGGGTCCCTGAGAGGGGCAGATCACGCACACAATGGGAAGGATGGCAGGGTCCCTGAGAAGGGGACAGATCACCCACACAATTGGAAGGATGGCAGGGTCCATGAGAGGGGGCAGATCACCCACACATTGGGAAGGATGGCAGGGTTCCTGAGAGGGGACAGACCACCCACACATTGGGATGGATGGCAGGGTTACTGAGAGGGGGCAGATCACCCATACATTGGAAAGGATCGCAGGTCCCTGAGAGGGACAGATCATCCACGCATTGGGAAGTATGGCAGTATCCCTGACGTGAGGACAGATCACCCACATATTGGGAAGGATGGCAGGGTCACTGAGAGGGGGGACAGATCACCCAAACATTGGGAAGGATAGCAGGGTCTCTGAGAGGGGGACAGATCACCCTGACATTGGGAAGGATGGCAGGGTCACTGAGAGGGAGACAGATCACCCATACATTGGAAAGGATCGCAGGTCCCTGAGAGGGACAGATCATCCACGCATTGGGAAGTATGGCAGTATCCCTGAGGTGAGGACAGATCACCCACATATTGGGAAGGATGGCAGGGCCACTGAGAGGGGGGACAGATCACCCAAACATTGGGAAGGATAGCAGGGTCTCTGAGAGGGGGACAGATCACCCTGACATT
>NW_025214119.1:9409-11378 GCF_004010195.1 Chiloscyllium plagiosum | reverse complement strand
ATCACCCACATATTGAGAATGATGGCAATGCCCCTGAGCGGGAGAGACCACCCATACATTGGGAAAGATGGCAGTGTCCCTGAGAGGGGGCAATTAACTAATTCATTGGGAAGGATGGCAGGCTCCCTGAGTGAGGGCAGATCACCCACACAATTGGAAGGATGCCTGTGTCCCTGAGAGGGGGCAGGTCACCCAAACATCTGGAAGGATGGCAGTTTACCTGAGAGGGGCACATCACCCACACAATGGGAAGGATGGCAGTTTACCTGAGAGGGGACAGATCACCCAAACATTTGGAAGGATGGCAGTTTACTTGAGAGGGGCAGATCATCCACACAATGGGAAGGATGGCAGGGACCCTGAGAAGGGGACAGATTACCCCCACATTGGGAAGGATGGCAGGGTGCCTGAGAGGGCAGATCACCCACACATTGGGAAGGATGGCAGTTTACCTGAGAGGGGGACAGATCACCCACACATTTGGAAGGATGGCAGGGACCCTGAGAAGGGGACAGATTACCTACACATTGGGAAGGATGGCAGGGTGCCTGAGAGGACAGATCACCCAAACATTTGGAAGGATGGCAGTTTACCTGAGAGGGGACAGATCACCCAAACATTTGGAAGGATGGCAGTTTACCTGAGAGGGGCAGATCACCCACACATTGGGAAGGATGGCAGGGTCCCTGAGAGGGGCTGATCACCCACACAATGGGAAGGATGGCAGGGTCCCTGAGAAGGGGACAGATCACCCACACATTGGGTAGGATGGCAGGGTCCCTGTGGGGGTGCAGATCACACACTAAGTGGGATGGATGGCAGGGTCCCTGAGAGGGACAAATCAACCACACACTGGGAAGGATGGCAGTGTCCCTGAGAAGGGCAGATCACACACACTTTGTGAAGGATGGCAGGGTCCCTGAAAGGGGGAAGATCAACCACACAATGGGAAGAATGGCAGGGTCACTGAGAGGGGGACAGATCACCCATATGTTTGGAAGAATGGCAAGTCCCTGAGAGATGGCAGATCACCCACACAATGGGCAGGATGGCAGGGTCACTGAGAGGGGAGAGATCATCCATGCATTGGAAAGGATGGCAGGGTCCCTGGGAGTGGGCAGATGTCGCACACATTGGGAAGAATGGCGGGTCCCTGAGATGTGGCAGATCACCCACACATTGCGAAGGATTGCAGGGTCTCTGAGAGGGGGCAGATCACCCAGACATGGGGAAGGATGGCAGGATCTCTGAGATGGGGCAGATCACCCACACATTGGGAAGGATGACCGGGTCCCTGAAAGAGGGCAGATCACCAACACATTGGGAATGATGGCGGGGTCCCTGAGAGAGGGCAGATCACCCAAACAATGAGAAGGATGGCAGCGTCACTAAGAGGTGGACAGATCACCCATACATTGGAATGGATGACAGGGTCTCTGGGAGGGGGCAGATCACCCTTACAATGGGAAGGATGGCAGGGTCACTGAGAGAGGGACAGATCACCCACATATTGGGAAGGACGGCAGGGTGCCTGAGAGCGACATATCACCCACACATTGAGAGGATGGCAGGGCCCCTGAGAGCGACACAAAACCCACACATTGAGAAGGATAGCAGGGTCCCTGAGAGGGGGCAGATCACCAACATATTGGGAATGCTGGCAGGGTCCCTGCGAGAGGGCAGATCAACCACACATTGGGAAGGATGGCAGGGTCACTGAGAGAAGGCAGATTACCCACACAATGGGAAGGATGGCAGTGTCTCTGAGAGGGGGCAGATCACCCACACAATGGGAAGGATGGCAGTGTCCCTGAGAGGGGACAGATCACCCACACTTTGGGAAGGATGGCAAGGTCCATGAGTGGGAGCAGATCACCCACATTGGGAAGGTTGGCCGTGTCCCTGAGGGGGACCGATCACCCACACATTGGGAGGAATGGCAGGGCACCTGAGAGGGGGCAGATCCCTC
>NW_025214119.1:2496-7042 GCF_004010195.1 Chiloscyllium plagiosum | reverse complement strand
GTTTAAGGTGAAATAGGTAAAATATAAAAAGGATTTGAGGCACCTTTCCCACACAGAAGGCTGTGCGTGTATGGGATCAGCTACCAGATGAAGTGGAGGAGGCTAGTACACTCAGAAGATTTCAAAGGCAATTGGATGAATTTCTGGATAGGAAGGGTTTAGTGGGATAGGGGCTAAATGCTGAGAAATTGTTTAAAATACACTTTCAGAGATTTCGAAGCATGAATGCTGTTTTGGGAACAGTCCGAGGGCAACCAGCCATAAACGACTCCCAGATCCTTCAGCAGAGCAATTCCATATTATGCTCCCAACATATATTGGAATCTTAGTGCACCGTCACCTCCCGAAAAACTCCGAAATGAGAGTAAACAAAGAACCGAATATGAATGGGCCATGAAAAGTGAATATTCCCAAACACAGTCTCGTTTAGATTAGTTAGCCCATCCGATCAACAATGCGGCCGTGCCTGCTGCCCACGTCTCCAGGACAGAAGTGAAGGAAATGAAAGAAATGTAAGACCATATGACATTACAATTAACCGGAATTATTTACCCTTTCGCCAGAACACCAAATAACGAAAAGTAAAGTCACTGCAGGATTTTGTTTCACACCAGCGATGAAATCCCAATCTCCGTTCGGTTTCAGCAAAAACAGTGAACAACACAACTTGGCCGGAATATGAAGCAGTAGTGGAACCGCATGAGGCCCGGGCTTTTCGTGTGGGAGGCGAATGTGATCACTACAGCACGGACACTGGCAGGTTGGAGAGGGTGCACTCTCCCACATCAGAGATACATTTCCAATAAGCAAAGTAAGCTTGTCGTGTTGAAATTTAAATACTGACCATCAACACACTGCAGTCAAACCGGCAAAGTACACAAATGGTGGGATTCAAACACACGCCTCATCAGAGATTCGAGCCACAATGCAGCGCCTTCGACCACTCGGCCCCAAGACCAGCCGCCGCAGTCGCACATTTTCTTACACTTTCAATGATGCGCCTGCAAAACAACAGAAGCAAAGTCACAGGGAAAGAGTTCCCCCATCCCTGTCCTGCTCGCACTGCTGCTGGGATCTGCCCAGCTACAATATCAGTTTTGCAGCAGTTAATGATAACCCTTCAATCCACACAAAAAACAATGGGAAGCTGATCCTACCTTCTGCGACTCGTTTGAGCCACAAATGTGATGTCTGTATGAGAGAATGTATATTCGATTATGATTCAACAAAGAAACCATGAGGTGCATGACATTACTGGAATTGCGATTCTTGCCTGGTCAATGATTTCGCCCATTGCTGCAAGATAAAGGTTGGTTTACACGGAACGTGAAACATACCGGACAACAGGAAAAATGCACAAAGCTGAGCAGGCCGTGTTCCACATCATACCGTGCAGCATAGTTACGGTTACGACATCTGTTTTGCAGATTTAACGTCCCAAAGAATATTCTCGACCTGAAAAGTGGAGGTAACATTACAATCCGAGAAGGACAGATCATAGAAATGCAGTTTCTGTTCACCTCAATCTAAAAGGCAGTTTCCGAACATAGTAACAGAAGTCAAAAGGTAATTAGCTCACCCCACCCCCACTCCGGAAGAGGTGCTAACTGCCCTTGAGTGCTTTTTGTTCTCGATGTGAAGAGCTCTCCCGCCTGAGTCACTTTCACGTCTCTTGTGGCTGAGTGAATCACAAAGAAGGAATTTCACCAGAGCTGCAACTGCCTCACTGATTTAAAGAAAACCAAATGGATGCGATGTCATTCTGTAGCCTCTCTGTCGATTCCTCCGTTTCAGTTCCAACATGACATAGATCTCGGGAAGCTCCTTAATACTAGCAACGCGATGAAAGCACAGGTCCAGAGGTTCCTCTGAGAGTGTAATTTCTTTCATTGCTGTTGCTGATTGAATGAGCCACTAACGTGCGAACTGCTCCAAAACATGACTCAGGACCTCTGGTGCCAATTCTCGCACGTTGCATAACGACAGACAGCTTCCAAATGAGGTCTTTCAGAGACGACTTTGGGGGTACATTTGACAGACAGACTAGTTCAGGAATCCGTGGTGCGCTGTGATACCAGCGCATCAGCTTCTTCCCTGTCTTTGAACCGAGCCGCCTGCGCAAGGAGTGCAAATGCGGTACTGCTTTTCGTGGAAGGATCAGAACGTGGTAACTACACTCTCAAACAGAATGGCATATGATCAGAACCTGGTTGGAGAACAACTTTACAAGGCTTTGCACAGTAATTAAATGGAATTGCATTAGATTTCACTACGAGAGCAGATTTGTTCCGGCAAATTCGAAGGCAGGTTTGCAGATATGAAAGCAAGCAAGAAAGCTCCGTTCTTGTCCATGTAAAAGGCCGCAGCTGAAGAACAAAACAGCATCTGCCCCGTTTCGAAGTGGGGACCTTTCGTGTGTGAGGCGAACGTGATGACCACTACACTACAGAAACAAGCCTCAGCCGCCCGTCCTGCGGGTCAGTGGCATCCAGCACTGACAGTTGAAGCCATTCCTCGTTTCACCTTTCTGTTTCCAATAGCTCGTTGTTGTCCAGCGTAATTGACATCTTGAAAAGGTAAAAAAAAGACACGTGAAATTGATGACAAAATATAGACATGGATGTCGTCAATGTTTGGAACGGAGGGCGAGGTGGAATAGGCTGGGACGACTTTCCCTGCAGCGTAACGGCTGCGACCTGATCTTATGGAAGGGTTGTACACTGAGTATTTACGTGTATTACCCAAGTTGGTGTGAGTTGAAAACTCGAGAGCAGAGGTTTAAGGTAAGTGGGCTGAAATTGACAAAGGACCTGAGGCACATTTCCCACGCAGAAAGTTGTGCGTGTTTGGAATGAGCTACCAGAGGAAGTGGAGGAGGCTATTACACTCAGAAAATTGCAAAGGTAATCGGATGAGTTCCTGGATAGGATGGGTTTAGAGGGATTGGGGCCAAATGCTGGGGAATGGGACTTGTTTAATTTTGGCTATGTGGTGAGCATGGACGAGATACCCCGAAGTATCTGTTTCACGCGGTGTACCCCAATAACGTTGTGTTGCTTACACCGGCTTTAAAGGATCACTTTTTAGCGGAGCTTGCCGTCGCAGTCTGTGGCACAATCATTTAGTCTTTTCGACTGCTCACGGGAAAGGTAGTATTGTGAAACACTGCAGAAACGAAGGAGTTCCTTACTTTTGCCCCGACTGACCATACTCTGTGAAATTTTCCCTGATCCTCAGTTGAGGATTTTTGATGCTGGAAGTTACCTCAGAAACCCTGTTAATTCGTAATGTATTGAGCGAATCGCAAAACAGAAAGCATTTAACTCGGAACACAAACAGAACTGGCAAACCTAATGCATTTTCAGACACGGCCAAGCATGAATGCTAAATATGAGACAGTCCGAGGGCATGAGACATAAAGTAATCTCACAACTAACAATAGGGCAATTCCAAACTACTCTTTCAAACATACTGGAGCCTTAGTGCACCACCACTTCCCAGACAATGCTGAAAAGAGAGAAAGAAAGAACATAATAAGAATGGGCCATAAAAAGTGAATTTCACCAATCACTGTCTCGATTAGATTACCTTTCCCTTCCGATGTCTCCAGGACGGAAATGAAGAAAATGGGAGAAATTCAATAACATATCACATCGAAATTCATTGGAACGATTTTCTCATTGGCCAGAAAACCAAATAATGACGAGCCGAGTCACCGCAGGACTTTGTTTCACAACAGCGATGAAATAACAGTCTCCATTCGGTTCCAGTAAAAACTCAACTTACCTGGAACATAAAGAAACAGGAGAGCTGCTTGCGGTTTTCCGTGCGGGAGGCGAGCATTACCATGACAGCACAGTCACTTTGAGAAGACCTGCACTCTCCCACACCACAGTTAACTCTCCAGGAATCGTACCCAATTTGTTAAAACCTCAACTTGCCAGGAACGTAAAGCAGCTTGAGCCCGCGATTTACCGTCTGGGAGGCGAACACGATCATGACAAGATGGACACTGACCCCCGTCTCCCCAAAGCGAATTCCAAGTCCTGCTCTTTATTTGAACACGCCGCAGCCACAGAAATTGCTGTGGGGTGACTCGAGCCTAAGCTTCTTTTGTAATTGAGTTCTGAAGCAGGCGCCTCCGGCTCCTTGGCTCCCCTTCATAGGGCTGATTCGGTTCGAATAGTGATATTTCCTGTGTCTGATCCGCAGGACACCCTGCAGGATTTTCAGACAGCGCCATCCTCCCTGTGACATGTACGTGCTGGATAACCTTCTATTGTGTCATGTGTCCCGGCTTTGCCAATATCACCGTTGTTTAACTCCCTATATCCTGTTGGTTGAACTGTGATTCCAGTCAGAATCACAAATGTGTAACAAAACACCTTAGCTGTGCTAGCTCCCTACAAAGATAAATGTGCTTCTCTTTTCGTAGCATTCTCTTGCCTTCTCCCTGTAACTCTACACATTTTTACTTCCAACATGAACATTGAATTAGTTTTTCAACAACTCGATTGAAACTGCGTCTTTGTCAATATCAGACCCT
>NW_025214119.1:0-1554 GCF_004010195.1 Chiloscyllium plagiosum | reverse complement strand
TTTAAGTTTGTTAGTTTTTGTTTGAGAGCGTTGGTGGGTTTGTGTGCTACTAGGATTCCGAGGGGTCTTAGTAGTCTGGCTGTCATTTCTGAAATTTCTTTGATGTATGGTAAGGTGGTTAGGGTTTCTCGCTGTGTTTGGTCTGTTTGTCATGGTTTGTTCTTGAGGAATCTGTGGACTGTATTTTTTGAGTATTCGTTCTTCTTGAATATGTTGTATAGGTCATTCTCCTCTGTTTTCCGAAGTTTGTCTGTGCTGCAGTGTGTGGTGGCTCGGTGGAATAGTGTTCTGATGCAGCTTCGTTTTTGTGTGTGTTGGGATGGTTGCTGGTGTAGTTAAGTATTTGGTCAGCGTTTGTAGGTTTTCTGTATACGCAGGTTTGTAGTTCTCTGTTGTATACAGAAATCCGAGGAGCAGGAAAATCAACGTTTCAGGCAAAAGCCCTTCATCAGGGCATTAAAAATGTGCCCCCTAGTCTTGAAATCCCCCATCCTAGGCAAAAGGGACACATACCATTAGCCTTATCTATACATCTTATGATTTTAGAAACTTTATAAGGTCATCCCGCAACCTCCTATGCTCTAGTGAAAGAAATCCTGACCTATCCAGCCTTTCTTTATGACTCAAACTTCCATGACTGACAACATCCTGGTAAATCTCTTCTGAGTCCTCTCCAACTTAATAATATCCTTCCTATAATTCAGTGACCAGAACTGGACACAGTCCTCCGAAGAGTTCACAACAGTGTCCTATACAACCACAACGTGACTTCCCAACTCTTATACTCAAAGGATTGAGCAATGAAGGTAAGTGTACTAAATACCTTTTCAACCACCCTATCTATATGTGATGCAAACTTCAAAGAATTATGTACCTGAATTCCTAGGTCCCTACCATTAATTCTATATGTCCTACCCCTGTTTGTTGTACCAAAATGCAATACTTCGCATTTATCCAGAGTGAACTCCATCTGCCATTTTTCAGTCCATTGACCCATTTGATCAAGATCCCTTTGTAATCTCAGAAAACCTTCACTATCCACTATGCCACAATATTGGGGTCATCTGCAAACTTACTAACAATGCCCTCTATATTCTCATCCAAATCATTGCTGTAAATGACAAACAAAAGAGCAATCAGAACTGATCCCTGTGGAAAACTGGTGACAGATCTCCAGAACAAAAAAAATCTTTCATCACCACTCTATCTCCTGCCGTTAAGTCAATTATGTATCCAATTGGCAAGCTCCCCTGAATCCCATGTTGCCTAACTTTACTAATTAGTCTACCATGTGGACCCTTGATAGATTAATTAGTAAAGTATTATTGATTAATTAAGGGAAAGTGCAAAAATATGCACTTTAGATCCAAGAAAGCCATAGAGTTATTTTTGTACTGGTGAAAAATAGAAACTGTGGAGGTGCAAAGTAATTTATATGTTGAGATGGACAGTTCTTTAAAAGCCATGCATAGACAATTGAATGTTAATAGAATGTTGGAAAAGTTGGAATGATAGGTTTTTTTCTCAATTCAATGATTAGATTAGATTAGATCC
>NW_025214118.1:8566-39258 GCF_004010195.1 Chiloscyllium plagiosum | reverse complement strand
TGTTGTTTTTATGATTCTAGTGAACCACAAAAATAATCGTGGGGTGGTGGGGACAGAGGCTGAAGGAGCACGTTAAACCCTCTGAGGCTGTCGTGACAACTGAGGTCCTTTTGGTTTCTCCTTTATGAAGCAAAGGTTAGGTGTTATGGTGGTAGGTACAGACTCAGCATGGCAAGAAACAGCATAGGCTCCTCATAACAGTCATGATGCAGACTGTCAGTACAGCAGCAGGATCTCAATGACAAGGAAGTTGGACATTCTCAATAAGTGAAACACCCCATCCAGAGGGTTGCATACGGAATGGGAAACGTGTTCTGATAAAGCTGGCTTTAACTCATTGAGACAAAAACTCAAAGACTTAACGCTAGGTAGTGGAATGAGGAGAAAGAGAGAAGTAAAAGAAGAACTGGTGTAGGATGACCATAGACGATGTCAAAGAAAAAGCAGTTCTTCCAGGAACTGTCATTCCAAGTGCTATTTTAAGCATACTTTAAAATGCACATCATTGTTTCATCACAGCACATGCAAGGAAAGAAACTGTCACCTTATCTGGCCTAAATGTGCCTCCAGACTCACAGCAATGTGGTTGACATTTCACAACCTGGGGATAATCACTGAAAAGTGAATTATTCTGCTTTGAAATGATGTTCATTTTCATGTTTATAAATATGATTAAATTACCTACAGCATGGAAGCAGGCCCTTCAGCCCAACAAGTCCACACTGACCTTCCAAAGAGTAACCCACCTATGGGCAATTTAGCATGGCCAATTCACCTGACCTGCACATCTTTGGACTGTGGGAGGAAACTCACGCAGACATGGGGAGAATGTGCAAACTCCACATAGACAGGCACCCGAGGTGAGACTCAAACCCGGTTCCCCGGTGCTGTGTGGCAGCAGTGCTAACCACTGAGCCACCGTGCTGCAACTACCTTGCAATGGAGTCGAAACAGTTGGAGCAGCTTATTTGCTTCTCATATTATTATTCTCATGTAATTGTATATCTCATTTATCAGAAACAGTAGAATAATAATTGATACTTATGTAGCATGTTTAACACAATAAAACAAATCACTTTACAGAAATAAAACTGGACATCGAGGCTCACAACGTGCTATTAGAGCAGATGTCCAAAACATGTTGTAGGTCTTAAGGTGAGTTTGAATGGAGGAGAGACGGGCAGGGAAGTGTGGAGGTTTAGAGAGGGAATTTTAAGGGCTTTGGTCCTGGGTAACTGAAGGCAAGGTCACAGATGTGGAGTAGTTAAAGCTCAAAGGCCAGAGTTTATGGCATTTTTAAAACTTTGTTTATGAAAAACAGGAAAATATAGAATCCCTACAATGTGGAAATAGGCCCTTCAGCCCAACAAGTACACCCAGACCCATTCCCCTATTACTCTACATTTACTCTGGACTAATGCACCTAGCCTTCATCCCTGAACACAATGGCAACATAGCATGGCCAATTCACCTAACCTGCACATCTTTAGATGGTGGGAGGAAACCAGAGCACTCGGAGGAAAACCACACAGATACTGGGAGAATGTGCAAATTCTACAGACAGTCACCCAAGGCAGGAATCGAACCCAGGTCCCTGGCGCTGTGAGGCAACAGTACTAACCACTGAGCCACTGTGCTGCCCCAAATGCTGGCATAAACTGTGATGTTTGAGAAAACATTTGGGACTTGAATAACTGCAGAATCTCTGTGGACTGTGTCTGGAAGATGTAGAGTACCTCTGTGATTGTGAAGGTTTGGATACAAAATAGGCACTACTGAACAAGTAATGATCTGTTATCATAGAATCCCTACAGTGTGCAAGCAGGCCATTCAGCCCATCAGGTTTACATTGACCCTCTGAAGAGCATCCAACCCAGACCTCTACCTATCCCTGGAATCCTGCATTTACCATGGCAAATCCACCTCAACTGCACAGCCCTGATGGTATGGGAAATTTAGCATGGCCATTCCACCCCAACTTGCACAACTTTGGATTGTTGGAGGAAACCAGAGCACCTAGAGGAAACTCGTGCAGTCACATGGAGAATGAACAAACTCCACACAGTCACCCAAGGGTGGAATCATACCTGGAGTGTGGAGCTCTGAGATAGTAGTGCTAACCACTGAGCCTCTGTGCCACCCATTTGTTACATTCTTCTGTTTGGTGTCATTCTGTTTTCCTTCAAAATATTTTAGTTTTGAATTGTAAAAGAGCTCAAAATATTTTTTAAAAATTTCACATAAAAGAAATAATTTCCACAGAAAGGGTCTAAAACATGCTCCAAAGTTCCATAACAAATACATCTCTCATTCAGGCCTTCAATTGGATTTCATTATGAACTGTACGGAGTTATGTCAACATGACAACTTGGAAATAATTCTGATTGAACTGAGTGGTGCATGTTAGTTTTATTCTGCAGATGAGCAAAAGGTCCCTTAGGTATTTATAGTTCTTGATTTTTATTCCTTTTGTAAAGTCGTGAATCTATGAATTACTGCAACTGCTTATTTTCAATTAATTTCAATTTTATTTTAGAGCTGTCAGCCTTATGGCAGCTGTTGACACTTTTTTTGAATTTCTTGGTTTTCTGGTTTGGCCTGTATGCACAGATCATGGTGGATTTTTTTTACTAAAGAAATGGAATTCTTTTGTTATTTTTTCATTGGGCATGGGCGTAGCAGGCTCAGCTAGAATTTACTGCCCATCCCTAATTGACCAGAGGGCAGATAAGAGTCAACGCCATCGCTGTGAGTCTGGAGGTAGATGCAAGCCGGGCCATGTGAGAATGGCAGATTTCCTCCCTTCCTGAAATTCACTATTTGGATTTGGATAACACTTATCCTTCATTTTTGTTTCAAATTTATAGGTTGAAGAGATAGAAGCACATCCAATAGACAAGCTTTATTGGAGCTAACATAACACCAGGAATGTCTACGAGATTGATGCCACTAATACCCAATAAACAAAGAATGCTTTGCAACATGTAAACCATATCCTCTGATCATAGTCTCATCAACAGAACTTAGACTTTCCAGTTTGCTGGGATCATGTTGTAGGCTGAAGGGCCCGTTCCTGTGCTGTACAGTTCTATGTCCAATTGTATGTAGAATTATGAAAGATAAGTATGATGTTGGTATATAAATGTGTCACAAATATATGTACCCAGGGTGTAAGTACACAAGTTATTACAAAAGCATGTTAGTAGTCATGCAGACCACTTTTCTTGTCACATACATGCTCAAAATTTACATCAACGGCTTACTGTTCTTCAAAATTCATTTAACACACATTAACAACAGTCAGTATCTCTCAGAACCTTCACTCCTTAGCAACCCGAATACATCATTCTAAAGAAGGGTCGTGAGGCTTGCAACATGACCTCTATTTCCCTCACTACTGATGGTGCCATACTTGCTGAGTGTCTCCCGCAATTTCTGTCTTTGTAACCCAAATAGATATTCTTCACCCACACTCCAATATTGCTCAACGGGCACTCTATTGTAAGACCAACTCATGAACACTCCACAAGCCAACCATTCTGTACTTAAACTACTTGGAATCTATTTATTGTCTGGGGTCTGGGACTTGATGAGCTCAAACATAGCTATGCCAGTGAGACAGTTGACACTTTCCTTTTCCAAGCAGTCGAACGATGATGAACTAGACAGCCATTCCATCAGTTCAATTCAGTCAGACAGCTCATAAAGAATCATTGGGATAATATATATCTGAACAATTCTGTTAAATTTCATAATACAATTTTGAAAAAACACCAAAGAGAAATAAACCATTCAGCTCCTATTGTGGCTGTTGGGATAGTTTTGGGCTTGTGGTGAGTAAGTAACTGTTGGGGTAGTGCTGACTGTGTGTGGGCTACAACTGAATATGTGGCTGATGGCTAGTGATACACATGTATGTGGTGGGCCAGTGGTGAATCCATTTATACAGCAAGTTTAAACTACTTAGGCTAGTGGTTCTGTGCTGGGTTTGTGATGCATATGTTCCCAGTGAAGTGTAGAGGTGAGGTTGTGTCACCTAGGTTGGTTGAGTATGTCTGTCCAGTTAGACTAATGGTTAGTATATGTGTGAATACTGACATGCGGTCATATGTTGTACCTCATGCCACCTCATCTCTGTTCGAACAGGGCTATGCTAATAGAATTAGAATCCCTACAGTATAGAAACAGGCCCTTCAGCCCAACAAGTCCAAACCAACCCTCCAAAGATTAACCCACCTAGACCCATTCCCCTACCCTATTACTCTGCATGTACCCCTGACTAATGCACATAGCCGACACATCCCTGAATACTCCAGGCAATTTAGCATGGCCAATTCACCTAACCAATTCACCTATCCACACAATCCTGCACATCTTTGGATTGTGGGAGGTAACCCACAAAGAGGGGGAGGATGTGCAAACCCAACAAAGACGACACCCGAGGGTGGAATCGGACCTGGGTCTCTGGTGCTGTGAGGCAGCAGTGCTAACCACTGAGCCACCATGCAGCCCTCTCTAAGATTATGTCCTATGGTCCTAGACTCTCCAGTAAGGGGAAACAACCTCTCCACATCTATTCTGTCAAGTCTTTTAAGAATCTTGTATACTTCAATAAGATTTCCTCTCATTCTTCTAAACACCAATGAGTACAGGCCCAGCCTACTGAACTTGTCATCATAAGAACATCCATCCATACCTGGGAACACACTGGTGAACCTTCTCTGGACTGCCACCAGTTCCAGTATATCTTTCCTTAGATTAAGTGACCAAAATTGTTCACAGAATTGTAGGTGTGGTCCAACATTCCTTTCTATAGATTTAGCAAGATGTCCCTTTTCTTTCAAACAAACACAGAGAATGCTGCAGAAACTCAGTAGGTTTGGCAGCAAGTTTCAAGAGAGAAACACAGTTAGCATTTCAAGGCCAAATTTGACTCTTCTTCAAATCTATTTTGATAATTTATCTCCTTTAAAGTAAAGGCAACATTCAATTTGCTTTCCCTATTACCCACTGATCTTGGGTGCTTGCTTGTTGTGATTCATAAATGAGGGCCCTCAAATCCCTCTGTGTTACAGCTTTCTGCAGTCTTTCTCCATTTAAATAATATTCAGCTCCCCTTCTTCTGGCCAAATGCATAACCTCACATTATATTCCATCTGCCAAGTATTGTTCACTCATTTGACTTCCTTATGTATCTCTTTGTATCATCCTCACCATTTACCTTCCCATCTATCTTTGTGTCATCTGTAAACTTGGCTATCATACATTCTACTTTCTTCACCTGAGTTAGTAATATATACCATGAATAAATGTGTCTCCGGCACTGATCTCTGTGGCACTCCACCAGTTAAAACATGCTGCATGTCACATTATTTCTTAATATTTATTTCTTAATTATATTCAGGGTCTTTGTTTCCACAGCCCCATGTGGCAGAGAATTCCATAAATTTACCACTTCCTGAGTGAAAAGATCTCATTTCTAAATGGCCCATCCCATATCATAAAACCATAACACCTTGTTTTGGACCCTCAGGCAGGAAAAATATCATCTGTGTGTTCAGTCCGTCGTGGCTATCAGAATTTTATATGTTTCTATGATATCCCTGGTCATTCTTCTAAACTCTTCTCATTACAGGCATAAACAGCTGATTCTCACCTGATTCAACAATCCATTTCAGAATCAATCTGGTGAACCTTTGCTGCACTTCTATGACAAGAGGGCATCGCATTCCTCTATATTTTTTACAGTACACCAGGTGTGGTCTTAACAAGGCTCTATACAGCTTCAGCAAGACATCTCTGCTTCTGTACTCAAGGTTCCTCCTCGTCTCATTCACTCTTTCACTGTACTCTGAAAATTAAGTTTGAAAATTGATCCCTGTTCCCTTTCTACTGCTCTTCCCCTACACTAAGCTCAAGCTTTGGCTTCAGAAACAGCAACTAAATAATTGATCCGTGAAAACTGCTGGCTGTTTGTTAATGTGTATGCCATCATTCGTTTCATTACTGGGGGTCTCTGTCTCATTGTCCTGGTTTTTGAGATCTAGTACAGGGCTCTACTTCCAGCAATCACATTATCTGGCTTTAATATTTTGCTATCGTGAAAAATCTCTGGAAGGTCACTGCCAGGAATCATGTTTGATGATCATTAATGACAAGGAGAGGTAAAGTGCCTTAATTGTCAAGATATGTGCCCACTGTTCAAATTCACAGTGAATCTTTGAATTAAACTCTTTAGTGGATTGAAATGCAACTTAACTCAAAGAATGCAGTGGCCTCTTGAGGAGCTGAATTGAAATATTGAAAACACCTCACACCTCAACACAGTTTACAAATGTGCCCCAACTCAAACTCACCCACCCACCATCACCATATAAAGATACCAGAATTTTAGCCTTTACTGTCTCACAGATTAAATCAGTCTTAAAGGAATTACTTGCCATTTTGAACCTTATACTACTGTTCAGGTTTAATTAATGAATATACAAAGATCTTGAGGATGGGTCAAATTAGCTCAAAGTTGTAAGACTGTTTCCAGTGCCAGGGAACTTTGTTCTCCAACTCTTACACCTACCGCTCCCACCTCCACCGCCCCCCCCAACCCCCACACACCTCCGCCCCCACCCCCGACACACACACACAACATAGCACTGTCCTACATTAGTCCCAGCATTACCAATCCGACCTCCTCCACTTTTAATGCCTTTCCTCAAATTGGAATGAGAGACTTCTTTGCCCCACTTATTCTTACACTCATGCCCTCAAATGTTTCTAATGCCCTCTTGGCAAATTAGTTTCCTTTAGTTCACAGTTACATAGGGCTGAAGGAGACCATTCAGCTCATCTTGCCTGCACTGGCATTTTTAGTTGGTAGTTGCTTGACACTCCCAGCAGAGTAATGAAATAGTGGTGCCATTTTCTCCAATGAGGTGGGCCAAGAGTCAATCATGGCCAATCTGTTCAGATGAGTCAATAAATGTCACCAACAAACTCCACCTTGGTTATTACCTCATTTATTCTCACCAACAGTTTCCAATATAATTTATTACAACTAAAGATTCAATCAATTTGAGTCTGCCTAAGACTTCTTGAAATTGTTTCACCTAGGCAAAGATTAATCAATTTTTTTTGTGCAGAAGTATTTAGCACACAATCTTGAAGTGAGCAAGGACAGATCCACATGAAATGAATCCTGACATGATTAGAAGGGCACCTCAGCACAATTGGCAAAGAGAAGCTGCAGAGCATTGGAGAGAACGAAGCTGCAGACTCTCTCTTTACTTCTGTCTTTCAATATACTTCTAACATGCAACATTGCCTGACATCACCCCGTCTCAGCTCATCAGCTGCCAAACCCTTATGCATGCCTTTCTTATCTCTAGACTCAAGTATTCCCAATTACTGCTGCTGATGTCTTATGTATCACCATCTGTAAGCATAAAGTCATTCAAAACTCGTCTGTCCATTTCTTGCAGCCAGTCCCAATCCCCTATCAGCCCTGTATTCGTTGACCCACATCAGCTCCAAGTCAAGAAACATCTTGATTTAAAAATTTTCAACTTTGTTTTCAAATCCATAATAGCCATACCCATCCCATCACCGTTCTTCCCTCCAGGGTGGTTCTGGCCTCTAGCGCATTCTCAATTTTAATTGCTCCACCAATGGTGGTCATGCCTTCAGATGCCTGGGTATTAAGTTCCATACACTCCTCATACCTTTCTACCTCTTTGTCTCACTTTCCTACTTTAAGACATTCCATAACAACTATCTCTTCAAGCAAACTCTGAAAATTTGACATAATGGGCAGAAATTTATTGGATGGATGGCTTACACTCTCCAGAGCGGCGGTCTGTGGCAAGCTGACAGGCCAACAACAAGCCTGTCCCACACCCGTAAAGTGCTGCTGGTTAATAAGACTGCTGCCCCTCAGTGGGAGGAGGTCCCACCCACTGGAGCTGCTGTGGCAGAACTCTGTAGTGGTCACTACTGGTACTGCAGGCAGGTCCACAAAAATGCCCAATGGATTCCAGAGTCAGGTAAGTTGTAGGGGGAATGGGGGGATGTTTCAGGCAAGGTCTTATTTTAAATCTCAGGAAAGATGTGAGGTTCAAGTGGTCCACACGTGGGGATAGGATGAAGGGGGTATGATCATATCAGCATGAATGTCTCAATGGGTAAAGGGTATCCCTTAAAGAAAGTACTCCCTTCCTTCCCACCATCTTAAACACATCATTAAAAAAACAGGAATCCCACTGTCACTTGTGTGTAGAACTGTTTTATGGCATAGGCAGTAACATTGGAGTCAAGCTTAATAAAGCTTAGTTAACCCTTAATTATGAAGTTACATATGGTGGGCAGGCTGTGAACTTCAGCATCACTTCTCTCTAAAGGAAATGAACTGGAAATGGGTGGTAAGGTGGTCAGGGTTAGCCACTCGATCTATATCATGCCCTCCTCATCAAAAACACATCCAGCAGGGACATTAATCTCCAGCCCAATATCTCCTCTTATGGCTTATACCTTTGTTCTACATTGCTCCTGTTAAATGCCTTGGGACATTTCATGATGTTAAATACATTACTTTAACGCAAGCTGCTATTATTGTTTCTTGTTTACATTCTACATGCCTTAGAGTCATGGGTGTGGGCAAGGGTGTAGAGTTGGAGAACTTTTACAGAGGGTGGGGAGTTACTCAACCATTCAAAAATAAGGATTAGAAGATCAAAATTGATTGACTTAGGCTTACATCATCATCCACAAATATGGTGCTTGTCCTTTCCTGTTGTCTGCACAAAGCATCACAAACACTCAAACTCTCCTTACAAAAGAGAACACCGCATCAATAAGAGGAGGGGACCTGGGAGCTGGCCTTCTAATAACAGGCACCATGATGGTTACTAGCAATACATTGCCATAGGCTCAGTAAGAAGTAGGTAATGTTTTAAGATGCTGTAAATGTCAGTAATGACCTGCCATGAAAACCTAAACCTCCTGAGGCACTTGAGTGCCAACACTGTCTGACTGAAGGTCTTATGTTATGGATCCTACCTCTTTATAGGTGGTGATGCTGTTGCAAATCCTTTTATTCTTCATCTGAGATATAAGCTAGAGCTACCATAGTGATGAGCTAGTAGCAAGGAGAAGCTTCAGCTAAATAAAACACAAAAGAGGGGTGACATGGTAGTTGGCACTGCTGCCTCACAGCACCAGGGACACAGGTTTGATTCCAGCTTTGGATGCCTGGGTGGAGTTTGCACATTCCCTCTGTGTCTGTGTGGATTTCCTCTGGGTGCTCCGATTTCCTCCCACAATCCAAAGGTTAGGTGGATTGACCAGGTTAAATTGCCCCATAGTTTCCAAGCGAGGTGGGTTCACTATGGTAAACATGGGGTTATGGATGTGGTGGGACTTGGTGGGCATGCTCTTCAGAGGGTCAGTGCAGACTCGGTTGGCTGATTGGCCTCTGTCAGCACTTTAGGGATTCTATGAGGTATAATGTCTTCATAAAATAACTCCCCCTCAAAATAAGAGGGAGCAGATTCAGGACTAAGTTGAGGAGGAACTTCTTCTCTCAGAGGGTTGTAAATCTGTGGAATTCCCTGCCCAGCGAAGCAGCTGAGGCTGCCTCATTGAATGTTTTCAATAATTTTTGAACAGTAAAGGAATTAAGGGTTATGGTGAGAGGGCGGGTGAGTGAAGCTGAATCCATGAAGTGATCAGTCATGATCTTATTGAACGGTGGAGCACAGTCAAGGCGCCAAGTGGCCTACTCCTGCTCCTAGCTCTTATGTTCAATGTTCTTAAGTTCATAAAGCTTGTTAATCTTCTGTTAAGTAATGAAAGCACTCACTCAGAAAGTTGTCTGTCACCTGCCCATGAATGGAGATCTTCATTTTCGCTGATCAAAGCCTTCTCGGCTTGTCAGTTTCACTGAAGATCTTCCTCCTATGCATTTGCCTCAATGATCCTGGCAAAGTGCTGACAGATTGAGGGACAGCAGCTCTGCAGCAATTTGCACATTTTAGATACTCAATCAGTAGATATTTAGGATGCAGGGGTGTCCCAAATTTGCCATCCAAGCTACCGTGGAGAAACCCAGAAGAGTACTGTATCATATGCGATACCGTACATTCAAATAAAAAATTATGATTGCAGTCAACAAAACCCATTTCCACATATCTTGCAACTTTCACAATTTCATCTTAATATTATAAATTCCTAAAGCCATGTTGCAGCCTGTGTAAATCTGGCTGAAAAGACACTGAGGGGGACAATTTTCTTTGTAAGCCTTCACTTCCACCTTGCTCTCAGCCTCCCCAACCCACTCAACTACAGCCTCTGTGCCCTCCTTGCTATCAGTCTCCTTCACAAACACCTCCTCATCCTTAGCCAGTGGAAAGGAGAACAACTTCCCAGGGGAAGCCCCACTGCAAACCAAGTACTGGCTACAGATGATTACAAAGAAATGTGGCAAATGCACATTTGCATTCCATTGGTATGGGCTGTCTGAGTATTTGCTACTGCTGACGTCACTGTGCATAGAATGCATTTGGTGTAGGTAGGCCCAAAATGGTGTTAGGCGGGGATTCCAGGATTTTGACCCAACAACGCTGAAGGAACAGCATTATATATCTAAGTCATAATGGCGAGTAGCCTCGAGGTCAACATAGTGGTGTTCCCATGTATCTACTGCCCTTTTTCTTCCAGATGATAATGGTTGTGGGCTTAGAGGTTGATGGTTATGGAGCCTTGGTGAATTTCTGTGGTGTAATCTGGAGATGGTACACACTGCTGCTTCTGAGCATCGATGGTGGAGAAAGTGAATGTTTGTGAACGTGGTGCCAATTTAGCAGGATACATTATGCTGTATAGTGTTTAGCTTCTAGTGTTATTGCAGTAGCATTCATCCAGCTAAGTGGGTAGTATTTCATCACAATTCTGGCTTGTGTTTTGTAGATAATGGACAGGCTTTGGGGAAATCAGAAGATAAGTTACACTCCACAGGATTTCTAGTCTCTGAACTGCTGTAGCTAGAATATTAATTGAATCTAGTTTCTGGTCAATGGTCATGCCTAAGATGCTGATAGTAGAGGAATCAGTGATGGTAACATCATTGAAGTCAAGAATTGATGATCAGACTCTCTCTTGTTGGAGACAGTTATTGCCTGGTATTTGTGTCTAGTGTAAATGCTACTTGCTACTTGTTAATCCAAACCTGGATATTGTCCAACCTTTCTGCAATTGATCATAGATGGCTATTGATTGATAGTTCATCTCCAGACCTGGAGATGGGAAACTGAAAAAGACAAGGGAAGAGCTGAAGATGAACAATACGAAAACATGAGCAGAGTAAAAATTGAAAGCAAAGCTGGTGACATTTTCGAGTTTATTGTCAGAGTAGGAACAGCACTGATACAGTCAATGGTGTAACGGATAAAAAATGTGCAGAGAGCACCTGAATCTGCCAGCAATGAAGAACTTACCATGTACCCTATAAAAAAGCAGATATTTCAAGGAGTCATGTTGTGTTATTGTGATACCCTTTACAAAAAGGAAATCAGTTAAAGGAGAAGGTGTTCAAAACATATTCAGTTAGGTAGAGAAGGATAATGACATAGTGGTTGGACTTTTGTTCCTGGTCAAGGATGGAGGTGTAGAAAGATTGAACCTGAAAAGGGGAAGTTTGGGCCGCAGTGCTGAAGACTGTGTAATTGCTGTGATACACTGGAAGAGTCATAGACATGGCTGGGAAGATACTAGACAAGGGAATAAAATAATGTTGAACTAGGAAAAAGAATCAACTCTGTGATACAGTGATGGGTCTGCTAGGGCAGTCCTTTGTCGACCTTAGGAAAGAAATAAGCCTAAGTTGTTCTGTATAAGAGGGCTATGAGGTTGGAGACCTTTAAATGAGGATCTCCAGAAATGAGGTCCATAACAACTTTACAAACAATGGCTTGATGTTCAGGGCTAGGAACGAGGTTCAAGAAAGGTAGGTTGAGGTACTACAATGCTGGCATTCAGCCTCTGCCATGTAGTGGTCAACATCAGCACCAAACTCAATAGTGGTCATGCTGACAATATTTGGATTCAACTTGAGACATGAGTGCTACAAGTTCAAAGGGAAATGGTTTGAGGGAGTGAGGAGAGAAAATAATTGGGTAGAATCACCTACAGTTCCGAGGATAAGATTTAACGAGGCTAAAGGCCCAGGAATAGAGATGCAGATGGAATGAGGAGTCTGAAGATGAAAGAATGGGTGTGCCGTTTAGGGCAAGACCCCTAGCGAAAACAGTGAAAGCAACAGAAACGAGCTGAAAATGTGTTGCTGGAACAGCACAGCAGGTCAGGCAGCATCCAGGGAACAGGAGAATCGACGTTTCGGGCATAAGCCCTTCTTTAGAAAGCAACAGAAATAAAGCCTAATACTGAAAAGCATGCATTTAAAGTAAGAGAGGGAAATGTGAAGAGTAAGGTTTTTACACAGAGTGGTAGGTGCCTGGAACACGCTACCAGGGGTTGGTAGTATCGGCAGATACAATAGGAGTGTTTAAGGAGCTTTTAGATAAGCACATGAATAAGTAAGGAATGGAGGGGTGTGGGTTATGGGCAGACAGATGGAATTAGTTTAACTTGGCATCACGTTCAGTGCAACATTGCAGGCTAAAGAGCCTGTTCCTGTGCTGCACTGTTCTGCACTCTATCAGAAATACTTTGAGGTGGAGACTGATAGGTATGAAACTTGGAACTTTATTGAGGATTTGTCGTTCATTATCAAGCTAGGGAATCCCAGAAGGGCTAGTGAAGACACGCAAAAAGTACCCAGAGCGGAAGAAGTGGTAGGTCAAAGTGGTGAACACTGGTATCCATAAGTTGTTGAAGTTTGTGACCCTTCACACTTGAAATGAAGAATACTTTGTCGAGACCAGATGACGCAATAAATGGAGTGTATCTCCAGATCTAGATAACTTCACGAGACAAGAAAGTAATGTTGATAAAGAAAGGAATCTAAAGGAGGATGAGTTAAGGCATTGAACATAGACCTCAGGTTTGAGAAATCCCAATAACTCTGAGCTGTCTGGGTATCTCATGAAGGCTGACGTTTCATTTACAATCAACATGGAATAACTGTGCGACAGAAACAGTTGCCGGGGAAAGATTTCAGTATTTTCTGTTTTTTTGTTTCAGATCACAACCATCCGCAGTATTTTGTACCTGCATGCTGCGCTAGATGGCACTAGTTTACTGAATCAAAACAGAGCGAAACCTAGAGTGACTAGATTTGGAGAGGCCGGTGTTGGACTGGGGTGTACAAAGTTAAAAATCACACAACACCAGGTTATAGTCCAACAGGTTTAATTGGAAGCACACTAGCTCTAGCTCAGAAAGCTAGTGTGCTTCCAATTAAACCTGTTGGACTACAACCTGGTGTAGAGTGACTAGAGCTGAGACAACGTTAGTAACCAGGAGAGCGAATCGGCTGAGGTTGTACAAAAGTGAATACTTCGCCACAATAATCTAGTTAGGAAGATATAATCCTTGGTGAAAACTAAATACATGGCGGGGGGGGGTCCTAGTGGTAATGTCCTAACTGTAACAGGGATCCTTGTGATTGGAAACGATTTCCAAGGCGTAACTCAGTGCAACTGGAGATCTTTATCCCCAGAAAGATGTTTGGGTCGGGAGTGGGGAAGCTAAAAGTCTAGCATATAGCTCCCCAGCAGCTTTTCCAAAGATTTTTTAATTTCTGGAGGCAGGTTCCTGTCAATCCTTTCAAATAATCGGACGCCACCATATATTTACATGTATCTCCAACAGTAGTGAAATGTCAATGGAAACTGAAGGCACCGACTTGTGGAGGGGGGTTGGAACATATGAGAACAACCAATCCTGGCGGTTGAGAATGGAGGAGGGCTGGACTTCAGCATGATGACTGACATTAGTTTCGTTTTCTTTTTTTAAAAATGAATTATTGATTAGAAAATCGGTACCTCAACAAGACTCGCACTTGTCATGTGACCGCAGGAGTTTATGGGATTATCTCAGTCAGACCTTAACCCTCTCCTGCAGCAAACTGGTGAAGCCCACCTTCACTTGCTCGTTTTAAACGCAGTTGAAAGGTAGCGCCTCCTCAAATACTCCCAATTGTGGTTAAAACGTGGGTAGAATTACCCGGACCTTGGCTTCATATGCTCCTGTTGGAAATTCCCTCCCTTGAAACACCAACTATCCCCAGCTACTTAACAGCAGTTTGATAATTGAACACTTCTGCTTATGGTCTCTAGCTCGAGAAGCCTCCAGGGATTAACTTTGACCCCCAGCAGTTTGATTATTTCCCCAGAAATAAAACGTTTAATTAAGTAGAGTTGACGTGTCGATGATCTGCCACCTGGGGGTGTAAATGCTGAAGCACCAGTCACTGGGGTAAAGCCCTACCCGGCCCATAAGCATGCCGTGAGTGAGCTCCCTCATGGATTTGTGATAAAACGAGTAATACCAGAGCTAGGTACACAGGGGGTAACTACAGGGGGATACATAACCAGGCTAGAGTCTATACACAGAGACGGCCAAGTTTAAAAGAAAAGTGGGAGATTGGGGTTGGAAACAAAACCCACGGAATTAAAGGCGTTTGTTGCAAGCCCGGGGAAAAGGGAGTGTTTGGAAACCTCAACGGCAATCTCCCAAGGCGTGGGATAATGATCCCTTACATGGGGGGTCCTAGTCTGTACTAAAGGAGAAACTGTAGTCAAACAGGATAACGTTTCTGGGGAGTGGGTGGCGGGGAAAAAAAAAAGGGCCTGCCAACTCGAGATAACCCACAACCCCTCCTTCCTCAAAAAAAAAGTCACATAAGACACCAGCACAAGAGCAACAAATCTTTATTCCAACTCCTTTTGTTAATTAATTAGTGTTCGAAACTGATAAATGCAGAGATCAACATCCGAAAACATAATTAAACAGTACAAAGACAACTATAGGGAAGACATGGGAATACATTGGACTGAGATCCGCACTGGATCATTGCCCATATTCTTCAAAGGTTCTTGCACGATGGCGTCGATGTTCTGGTCTTCTCTCAGAAGCTCACAGTGCACTCATCCATAAAGTAGGAAACACTACACTGGGTTGAATGGTTTAGTAGTGCTTTCTACTTTATGGATGACTGCACTGTCTATCATTAGGTCCTCTTCCGCATCCCTCCAGCGCTGTCTCCGACTTTTCTTCCCGAACCACGCAGTTTTACATAATTACTTAACATGGAATTCATTTATATTACACAGCAAGTTTCCTTCCCGCTTCCAAAAAGCGAGAGGGATAATACTCCCATGAAATCTCCTGGGAAAGTGCTGGAAACGAGTAATTCCACGTGTTCCAACAAAATAGAGCTTCGCACCCATTACATTTTAGAGCATTGTAGCTATTTTCTGGAGGGGAGTGGCACCCTCCTGAGATCATCCACCCAATTTTACATTTACTGAAGATGTTCATGACGAGAGAGAGAGAGAGAGAGAGACGGGTCACTCGGCTACCAACCCCAAACGAGTGGGCCATCGGCCTCCAGACAGCAACCCCGAGTTGCACTAAATGGCAAAACTCGAGAGATGGCTGGAGACACCGAGAAACTCCACAAGTTCGGGGAGGGAGGGAGAAACTGTTGGAACCACCACTGGGGCCGGCGGTCCACACTGCTCCGTTACAATCCACCATTCACTCAAGCGAAGCTTAACCAGTTAGACAGACACACCAGCAACAAAACCCTAAATGAATATTGAACAAAAAGCCATCGAGTAATCTACTTCCTCTCGCAATAACAACTAATCTAATTGAAAAATACAATTTCGATCAAATACACATCCCCAATGTTTAAAATTGCTATATTAATTCTTTGAAACTGCATACAACAGTAATATCTCAACTCGCTTTAACGGAACGCAAATGACATTATCCAAAAGCATAATGTTCAATTACCCAATTTCACTCCAGGATCTTACCACCCCAAGGTCTCGGTCTCTGTAAGTAGGACCTTAACGTCTTTGCCGTATTTAACTCTACATTCGCACGTGATTAAAAACCACAGGAAACGTGCAATCGGTTTCGAACCCGCCCAGAGGCCCACTCACAGAATCAAACCGATATATTTGTAACGGTACAAATGACACTTCGCATCCAACGCCTTATTTAAATTATCGGTAGTGATAGTTCACTTTAGCACCAGGCTTTCGATATTGACAGATAAAGTCTACAGAAAGAAAATGATTGTCAGCAGTTTGCAGTCAGTGAATCCATTTCACAAACTACCCTTCCACATTTAATGGAACATTAATATTTTAATTATTTGCATGTTTTCTGCCCAAATTTAGCCTCATTTGACCATTTCTTATCATCAGTTTCTAACACTATGGAGCCCGAAAGTTGAATGACTGTTGTTATCACGTGTTATAGTGTGTCTTGCACCTACTTGGGGAAAGAAACCATAAAGTTAGCTACATAATCCAACTTTCCTAATTCTTTATGTTCTTGTGTTTTAGATAATGAATTTAGAGACCACAAAATGACCATGGCTCTGAAGGTTTATTTTACAATGGTTTGAGCAGGCTGTTTGGAGTTTGCAGTTATAATCAGTTAGGGCTCCTGGTATTCTTTTACATTTAAAAATCATTGGAATCATAGCTGCATCCCATACAGGGTCAACACAATGCTCCATTAAATGCTATCCCACCAGTGAGGCCTAGCTACTACAGGACTGAAGCACCTTGTCCATGTCTACACTCTAGTGTAGTCTTGCATAATATATCAAGGTCATGTCTGCCCAGTACTTTGGACTCCAATGACTTAAAGGGATTCTGGCCAAAATTCTGCTCTTAACCAAGATCATCAAAACAGACAAAAGCAAAGGACTGTAGATTTAGAAAATCTGAAAATGAAAGAGGTAATATAACAATACATATCACACTACAGTACAACAATACAGGTTAGTCGGCAACTGTGAAGAAAGAAAGGTGGCCAGCATTCGAGGCTGAGAACCTTTTAATAGAACTGGGAATAATTAGAATAGTTTTTAATTCACTTGTGGGAAATGTGCATCATTAGCTGGGTCAGCATTTATTGCCCCTCCCTAGGTGTCTTTGAGAAGGTTGTGGTGAGCTGCCAATTGAAATACATGTGCTTTAGATAGACCCACAATGCCTATAGAGAGGAAATTCCATGATTTTGATCCAGTGACAGTGAAGCAACAGCGGTATATTTCCAAGTCAGGATGGTGAGTGGCTTGGAAGGAAACTTGCAGATGGCCATGTTCCCATGTAATTGCTGTCTTATCTTTCCAGATGGAAATGTTTGTGTATTAGAAGGTGCTGTCTAAGGATCTTTGGTAAATTTCTGCATTGTATCTTGTAGATAGTACACCTGCTGCTACTGAGCATCAGTGGTGGAAGGAGTGAATACTTGTGGATGTGATGCAATCAAATGGGCTGCTTTGTCCTCACATCCCTGACTTGTACTTTGTAGATGGTGGACAGGCTTTAGGGAATCTTAGCCTCTGACCTGCTCTTGTAGCAACTGTGATTATTAATGAGTCCAGTTCAAATATGCTAAATCTTGTTCCACCAAAAACAGAAATTGCTGGAGAAATTCAGCATGTTTGGCACCATCTGTGGAGAGAAAGCAGAGTTGATGTCTTGGGTTCAATCACCCTTTATCAGAATGAATCAATTCCAAAGAAGAATCACTGGACTCAAAACATTAACTGTGCTTTCTCTCCATGGATGCTGCCAGATTTGCTAAGTTTCTCCAGCAATTTCTGTTTTTGTTTCTGATTTCTTGGTTTTATCATAAGCATTTTGGTTGTTTAAAAGCTATTACATTTATAACCTTGCTTTAGTTCAGATGAAAGGGCTATTCTCAAAGCACTAAGTCTCTTCCCCTCTCCACAAATGATGCTGGCCTACTGAGGATTCCCAACATTTTCTGTTTTGTTAGGATTACTTCAGAGGTGTGTTGAGCAGCTTTACAATGAAAATATTTCATTGTGTGGAGCCATGCACCTTAAAACAATTTAGGATGAAGTTAGAAATTCCTGAAGATTTTTCTTCATATGGTATCCTTGCATGTTCTTTTCTGAGCAGGTCCTTCTGTCCTGAAAATCATCACACCAACTTATGCACTATGTCATTTTTTGGAACCATTCGATATTTATCTATGAATGTTAACATTGTACCTATGCTGCTTTCACAGCAGTTCAACATCAAACAAGGATTTTAAATGAATACTTGACAAGAAAGTTATATTGCTGAAACTCATTTATGTTAATAGATGGAGGGTTAGCCTTTCTAGATATTATATCAATGCTTAATTGTATGTGAAGAATTCTAAATGGAAAAAATGATAACAAAGGTATTAACTTGCCTCTCAATGGAATTAAACCTTGTAAAGAGCTGGATGAGGAAGGAGAGTTTAATTATTTTAGTTTGACCTGGATTTAAATGTATTGCCCGGAAGTAAAAAAAAATGAGATCACTTGCTACACCACAGATGTGGGTTGACTCCCAGGATGTGGCAGAGGTTTTAAACAGTTATTTTTCACTCAATCTTCACTCAAGAAGATGATGCTTAGTTATCAATTGTATATTACAACGCAGATAATAAAATTCCAAATATCAAAGTGTGTGCAGATATAGTGCTAGCTAGAATAAAGGATCTCAAAAAAAATTAAGCTGGTCCTTATCATATTCACAAAAATGTGCTCAAGGAGATAGAGTTATGTCCTACGAACTACCTGCTTGTATTTTAAACAGCTAACTAGGAATTAAAAGTGCTCACATGAATTAGAGAGAGAAACCCATGTGATAAGAATATTTATAGAGAGAAAGCTTAAAAGCAGGAACAGACAATCCCATTAGTTTGGCATCGGTTATCAGCAAGTTGCTGAAGGGATCATTATTGATATGCTGGGCAACACATTAACAGGGTGACACATTAACTGAAATGGGGCTTTTAGAGAACCCTGAAGCAGTTTCTGGAAATAAAGGTTCTCTGTCATCAGTCTGGTTTACTAATTTACTGAACTGATGGAGAACACTAGCCTGGCTAATACTGAATATTGATTTTTATTAAAATATGAGATGAGACTTGGTTTGTGAGGAAACACTGTATAAAAACAAGATTCACATTCCCTTCATAAAAGATTAACCCATAACCTGATTCACATTTTTAAGATTTTGAAATAAATTAGTAGGGGAGAGAAGAAGAATGTTTTCTGTCTGCTAGCGGAGTCTAGGACAAAGACCATAACTTTAAAATCAGAACTAGGCAATTCAAAGAAGGAAATTCAGAAGAAATTCTTTTTCACAAAAAGTGAGATTGAAGTGTGGATTGGTTTTCCACAACAAAACATAGATGCCAGCTCAATTAATAATTTTAAATTAGAGATTTATAGATTTTTGGTAGCCATAGCTATTCACAAATATGAAGCCCAGGCAGATAGTGGCATATGATAAGCCATGACTACGTTGTGTAGCAGTACAGGTTTGATGAGTTGAATGACCTACCCCTGTTCTATCTGATATTTCTGTTTGTCCAAAAGACAATGAAATAAGATTCAATCCTATGGGATTAGCAAGCAGCATTCAGATTGGATGAGGACCACATTTCATTCACGTTGTCAAATTTTAGTTATTGAAGAGAATGAATCTGAATTGAAAATATTAAACTACAGGCAGCGTTATATGCATTGGTAGATAAAATTCATACCTAGGAAATGTGCTTTAATTTAAAAGTTAACTGGAGATAAACCAAAAATGTCTGTGCACTGCAATGTTAGCATTTTTAAAATCTGTGGTGTAGGAAAAGTACCTAGTTGTTATAATGTATGAATCATTAGAAGTTGATGGTGCATTTTCTTTTATTCATTTACATGATATGGGTGTTACTAGCTAGGCCAGCGTTAGTTATTCATCTCTAATTTCCCTTGAGAATAAAGTGGTGAGATGTCTTCTTGAATCACTGCTATTCTCGGAATGTCAGTGCACATACAGCACTGTTAGGAATGCAGTTCTGGGACATTGGCCCAGCATCATTGAAGGAATGGAAAAATGTTTCCAAGTCAGGATGCTGAGTGGCTTTGTGGAGAGCTTGCAGTTGAAGCTGCCTGATTTATCCATGACCCCTGTCCTTCTTGATGGTAGAAGCTATGTGTTTGGAAGTTGCTGTTGAAGGGTCCTTTGTGAGTTGATGCTGTGCATCCTGTAGTTGGTACTTAGTATGTCATTGTTGGAGAGAATTAATGTTCAAGATGGTGGATGGAGTGCTTTGTCTTGGAGGATGCCACGCTTCTTGAGTGTTGCTGGAGTTAACACTCATCCAGAGAAGTTGGGAATATTTCATCACACTCCTGATTTGTGTCTTGTAGATGGTGGACAAACTTCATGGAATTTGGCAATGAGTTGCTTGCTGCAGAATCCCTAGCCTTTTACCTGTTCTTGTAGGCACTGTATTTATATAGCTGGTCCAATTCAGTTTCTGGTCAATGACAACCCTCAGGATATTGATAGTGGGGTAATGTGCATAGGATGTCAGTGGGAAATAATTAGATTCTCTTTTGTTTGAGATGTTCATTTCCTGGCGCTTCTGTCGTGCAAATTTTACTTGCCACTTATCAGCTAGATGTCATCCAGTTCTTACTATATATGGACATGGACTCGTTAAATATCTGAGGCATTGTGAATACTGTAATCATTAGCTTCTGATCTTGGAAAAAGGTTATTGATGAAGATGGTTGGGTCTAGGACACCACCCTGAGGAATTCTTGCAGTAATGTCCTGGGATTGATATGATTGATTTGTAACAACCACAACCATCTGTCCTGTAATTCCCAATGACCCCCCATTTTACTCAATCTCTTTTTCGTCATACTCAGTCAAATGCTGCCTTGAGATCAAGAGCAATCGCTTTCACCTCCAACTTGGTATTCAATCCTTTTGTTCATGTTTAGAACAAGACAGTAATGGGAGCTGAGTATCTCTGCCAGAAACTAAACTGAGCAGGTTTTTGTTGAGCAAGTGCTATTTGACAGCATTGTTATTGAAGACTTCCGTCATCTTACTGATGATTGAGAGTAGGTTGATGGGAGGAAAATTGGCTAGATTGGATTTGGACAAAGACATACCTGGACAATTTTCCTCATTGCTAAGTATATGCCAATGTTATAGCTGTACAGAAACAGCTAGGAGCATGGCAAAAACAGGAGCACAAGTCTTCAGCACTGTTGCCAGAATGTTGTCAGGACCCGTAGCCACTGCAGTATCTAATGTCATCAGTAGTTTCTTCATATCACGTGGAATGAATTGGATTGGCTGAAGACTGGTTTCTGCACTGCTGGTCACTGCCAAAGCAGGCCAAGGCGTCTCAACCACTTGGCACTTCCGGCTGCAGATGGTTTCAGATGCTCCAGCCTTGTTGTTTACACTGAGATGCTGGGCTGCCCCGTCAATGAAGATGGGGAAATTAGTGGACCCTCTTCTGCCTTTTCATGGAGAAAACAGGACTGCAGAGCTTGGCTCTAATTTGTCGGCTGGTTGATCACTTAGCCCTGCCTACCGCATGCTGCTTTCATTGTTTGGCATGCAGGTAATCCTGAGTTGTAGCATCACCATGTTGGACCTCATTTTTCATTGCGCCTGTTGCTGCTGCTGGCATGTCATCCTCTCTCTTAAGTGAACCACTGACCATCCACTACAGTGGTAATGGTAGAGTGAGGAATGTGTCAAGCCATGAGGATACAGATTGTGATTGATTACAATTCTGCTGCTGCTGATGTTCCATAGCATCTCATGAATGCTCAGTTTTTAACTACTAGATTTGTTTCTAATCTATCTTATTTAACAAGGAGGCACGGTAGCTCAGTAGTTAGTGCTGCTGCCTCACAGCGCCAGGCACACAGGTTTGATTCCAGCCTCAGGCGGCTGTCTGTGTGGAGTTTGCACATTCTTCCCATGCCTGTGTTTCCTTTGGGTGCTCCAGTTTCCTCCCACAGTCCAAAGATGCAGGTGAGGTGGATTGCCTGTGCTAAATTGCCCATAGTGTCCAGGGATGTGTAGCTAGGTTGATTAGCAATGGGACATGGAGGGTTACAGGGATAGTATAGGGGATGTGGGTCTGGGTTGGATGGTCTTCAGAGGGGTGGTGACTTGATGGGCTGAAGGGCCTGCTTCCACAGTGTTGGGATTCTGTGATTCTAGTGCCACAAATTGAGCTAGAAGATTGCCTCAATATGAAGGAAGGGGCATTGTCTCCACAAGGACTGCGGCAATCATTCCTATCAATGCTGAAAAGGGATAGATGTAAAAGCAACATGTAAGTCGTGAGAGTGAGATCAAGTAAATTTTCCCTCCTGTTAGTTTTCTCACGATGTGCTGCAGACACAGTCGAACTGCATGTCCTTTAGGACTCAATCAGCCCACTCAGTAGTGAAGCTGCCAAGACAATTTCAGTGCTGAACATTGATGTTCCCCCAGTCATACATTCTGTGCCCCTGCGACTGTCAGGGGGTGGGGGAGAGTGGTTTCTGATTCATCAGCTGAAGGGTGCTCAGTCAGTGATCATCAGCAGGAAATCTCCTTGCCCACTTTTGACCAGACGTCATGGGTCTGGAGTCAGCATTGAGGAATCACAGAGTAACTTCCTCCTGACTGTATAACAGTGTTGCCACTGCTGGTGGGTCTCTGCTGCCAGTGGGACAGGTCATGCTGAGGCACAGTGATGGCAGTGGCTGGAATTTGCCTATATGGTATGATTTTGTGTGTATGACTGTTGCTTGACTGGTCTGTGGGATCAGCTGTCCTATCTTTGACAGAAACTCCCAGATGGTAGGAAGATGACTTTGCCATTAATATTTCTGGTACATAGCCTAATGCCAAGTGATCCATCCATTTTCATTCCTTTTATTAGACTTCAAAGCAGTTAATACAACTGAATGGTTTGCTAAGCCATTTCAGAGGGTGTTTCAAAGTTGTCCATGCGCAATATGTCTGGAGTCACATGTGGGTCAAACCAGGTAAGGATAGCAGATTTCCATCTATAAAGGTCATTAGTGAATGAGATGGGTTTTTGTGACAATCAACAGTGGTTTCGTGGTCACAATGAGATCAGGTTTGAATTTCAGATTTATTAATTGTATCTAAATTCTACCAACTGCTGTGGAAGTCAATCCCAAGAGCATTTGCCTATGCCTTTCAATTATAGTGACAGGAGGCTATTATTAATGAAGCTTAATTTATATTACCAAAGTGATTAGATACGAATGACATGATGTCTGTAAACATCTCAGTCTCTCTTCTGGAGTTTTTGATTATGTTGTAAATAGTTTGTAAGCATTAGTTCCTGCAATGGACTTGAAGAGCTGTGCTTTTTACTTAGAAAAACAGATTTCAATAAGATTTCTTTGAGGGCATTAGGATAAGGAAAGATTTCAACTCCATGTGGATAGGTTATTTAAGCTAGATGGTTAAACAGGATGATTTTAACTTACATAGTAGGATCAGGTTAGAGTAAATGTTAAAAATTATTTCTTCTGAGAGCTGTCAACCCCAGTATCCAGGTGCTGCAGAGAGCAAATGTTCAAAAGAAAGAAACTTGTTTTTGTGCAGTTTTCACAACCTCAAGAATTTCCAAAGCACTTTACAGTCAATGTAGTATTTCTGAAGTGAAGCCACTTTTGTTATATAGGAAACAGAATTTATACTTAGCAAGTTTCTACAGAAGCAATGAGATAATTCTCAAGCAATCCATCTTAATAATCAAATGTAACTATAATAATAATAGAGGTGTGGTTGACGAATGCATTTTGGTCAGGACATTAGAGAGATCCCCTTTGTTCTACATTTAATATTGCCTTGGCATCTTTTACTTCCACCTAAACAGCAAATGAAGTTTCAGGTAAACGTTGCAAGGTAAATTAGCGTGCTGTGGTATCAGCCTAGAGGTTTTCCACAAGTCTTTTACTTTGGGACTTGAAAGTAGATTTTTCTGACTGAATGTCTGGAGTGCTGTCTCAGAGAGACAATGATTGATGTCAATGTGTTCCTAGCAAGGGAGCTATGCCTCCCAGTCAGTAAACGTCTGAGGCTTGTTCCGTCATCAATGTCATTGGAAAGGACTTGCCTAAAGATTTTTCTTAAACTGGCCAAAGATGATTTCCCTACCTTTCTGCCTCTTTCAGAACATATTTGGCTGAAGTGTGTGGATACAGAGGTGGGCAAGGGTGAGCTGGGGAGATGACAACAGATATGATGCAGAAATCGTGCCATGCAAATGTAGAATATTCTTAATTTACCAGATTTACTTTTTTCTGCCCTTCATTTCCATATATTCACTCAGTTTCCCTTTTACGTACATGTGTAGGTGCACGTGCAAATAAATTCATGACAACTTTTGGTTATGAGTAAATGTCTGTACATGTATAAGTTTGGAGGTCAGCTTTATGAAAATGTGTATGAGAATTTCTGTGTTTCTATATTAATATGTATGTACAGGGTTATGTGAATATACATTTGTGAAAAGTCAGTCAGAGTCAATTCTGCTATATTAGTTATTTAAAAAGTGAGCTTTGTCCTATTATTTGCATATTGCCTGCATCAGTAGCTGCAATGGCACAAATTTTAATACTCTGAGGTCAGTCTACCCATAGCAAACAGGAAGCTGCAAATGTTCCGCCAATGTCCCTGTAGAAATAACCTGCTAATGAAACATCCCTTGGCACTAGTAACTTAGTGAATAACTCCCATAGGTCTACTGCAGCTGTAGTCATTGGTAACTCCACATTGACCAGAAACTAATTGCTGAGCCACATCACTGCCAAAGGGAAGGCAATTTTAAATTATATCCTCACATATTGTGAATGATAACTGATACTGCAGTTTGAGGGGTATCTAACACTTTGATGAGGCAAGATGATCACAGTTTGGTTTCACAGTTTATGATGTCAGTTTTACACATGAATCTTTGAATGTAGAGGACAAGTTGAGAAGGTAGTCTTTTCTTAAAAAAAAACATCTGAGCTCTTTAGGTTTCCATATATAGGTATAATGAACAAAATCAAGAGAGTTACACACTTTATTAACCTTCAGTCAAGCTTCAGGGAAATTAGTGAATTTTGCTGGAGTAAGCAAGGAGAAACTGGTTCTCACTTGTTATGATAGCAGTAATTGTCACTGGATATGTTTCTTGGGAAATATTGGTTCAAATTTCACTACAGCAGCTGGGAGATTTTAAATTCAGTTAATTAGTGAGCCTAGAATAAGTTTTATTTTCATTAGTAATAATCCTGAAACTTCTGAATTGGTACAAAAATCTAAATGTTTCACCTGTGTTCTTCTAGGGAGAAAATCAACCTTTCTCGTCTGACCTGGTTTCCAAACCTAAGAAAATGTGGTTTAGAGAACTACAGCAAGGAACAGACCTTTTGGTCCCAGGATGGGACCATTCACCACCGCAGATTCACCGACGATGATTAGCCACTGCCCTTTGACCACCGAATTTTGAATATTGGTGGTAGCGTTTGCTTGTTTTAATAACCATTTATTTTTGTTAATAGAATTTTTTTTTTAATTTAACAATGTTTAAAATGTTAGAGAGCAAGCATATCTAAACTATATAAAATTGTCGTTATATTGGTTAAGGTAGTGTTTGCGTTGTTTCCGTAACAACTTATTTTCGTTACAGGAGAGTTTTTTTTTAAGCTTGTATTTTTAAAATATATTTCCTTTTGCTGGTTAAAGTTTGTAATTCATTTTTATATATAAACCAATAAAATGATATTTATTTTACCTCTTTTTTTTATCAATATGTAGTATGTAGTTGTATAAATAAAGTGGACTGAGAAGTATGAAAGAACAGACGGCAGGGAAAACAATCAGTACATATATATATATATTTCCAGTGGTAAATAGTTTCCAGAGGTCAAACGACCCCAGTGGAGAAACGCTGGTGGAGAACTGGCAGTGGCTAATCATCGGTGGCAAATCTGCCGTGGCGACTCGTCACCAACCCTTTGGTCCAACTCGTCCATGTTGACCAGATATCCTAACCTATTATAGTCCTTTTTGCCAGCACCCGGCCCATATCCCTCGAAACCCTTCTTATCCATATATCCATCCAGATGCCTTTTAAATGCTGCAATTGTACCAGCCGCCACCACTTCTTCTGGCAGCTCATTCCATACAAGCACCACCATCTACGTGAAAATGTTTCCCCTTAGGTCCCTTTTATACCTTTCCCCTCTCACCCTAAACCTATGCCCTCTAGTTCTGGACTTCCCCACCCAGGGAAAAGACTTTGTCTATTTATCCTATCCATGCCCCTGTTTTTTTTTACTGTTACTCCTACCAAAATGGATGACATCACATTTACTAACATTGTATTCCAACTGACCGACCCTTGCCCACTCACTTAAAGTAACTATGTTCCTTTGCATGTTTCACAGTTCTCTGCACACTTTGCTTTGCCACTCATCTTAGTGTCATCTGCAAATTTTGACACTCTACACGTGGTCCCCAACTCCAAATTATCTATCTAAATTGTGAATAATTGCTGTCCCAATACAGATTCCTGAGGCACACCACTAATTACTGATTGCCAACCAGAATAGCACTCATTTATCACATACTTTGCTTCCTTTTAGTCAACCTATCCTTTATCCATGCTAATACTTTACCCATATGCCATGCATCTTTACCTTATGTCACAACCTCTTGTGTGGCACTTTGTCAAAAGCCTTTTGGAAATCTAGGTGCACTACATCCACTGGGCCCCCATTGTCCACCTTGCTCATAATGTCTTCATAGAATTCTAAAAGATTTGTTACACATGACCTGCCCTTCATGAACCCATGCTGCATCTGCCCAATGGGACAAATTCTATCTAGATGCCTTGTTATTTCTTCCTTGATAACAGACTCAAGCATCGTCCTCACTGCAGAAGTTAAGCTTACTAGTCTATAATTCCCCATCTTTTGTCTACCTCCCTTTTTAAACAGTGGCATCACATTTGCTGTTTTCCAATCCGCTGGAACTGCCCTAGAGTCCAGCAAATTTTGGAAAATTATCACAAGTGCATTTACTATTTCTCCCACTATCTTTTTTAGTACCCTGGGATTCCATCGGGACAAGGAGACTTGTGCTATTTTTTGTCATGTTCTATTTATATTTTTCTTGGTATTCTTTTTGTTGACCTTTTAAAGTTTTCCAAAGCTTCTAGTTTCTTACTGTTCTTGACCATTTTGTATGCCTGCTCTTTCAATTTGATAGCCTCCCTTATTTCCTTGGACATGCATGGCAGATTACCCCTTTTCTTAGAGTCCTTCCTTTTCACGGAGATATTCTTTTGCTGAGCGCTTTGAAAAATTGCTTTAAAACGTCCTCCACTGCTCGGCAATTGTCCCACCATAAAATCTTTCCAGTCAAGTCCTCCCTCATCCTATTGTAGTCCTCCTTGTTTAAGCACAGGACTCTGTATTGAATTTTATCTTTACACTCTCCATCTGTATTCTAAATTCAACTATACTGTGTTCGCTCCTTCCAAAAGGATCCCTAACTAGGAGGTCATTAATTATTCCTGCCTCATTACCAGATGAGGACCAGATCTAGGATAGCTTTCTCCCTCGTCGGTTTCATTACATACTATTCAAGGAAACTATCGCGGATACACTCAACAAATTCCTTCTCAAGGCCACCCTGATCAAGCTGGCTCGACAGACTGACATGTAAATTAAAATCCTCCATGATAATTGACATACTATTTTTACAGGCATTAGCTATTTCTTTGTTTATTGCCTGCCCCAATGTGATGTTATTATTTGGTGGCTGATAGACCACGCCTCTCAGGTGACCTTTACTTCTTAGAATTTCTAATTTCCACACAAATGGATTCAACCTTATTCTCCATCTCTCTGACGTCATCCTTGAATATCAGAGCTACACCACCTCCCTTACCTTCCTGTCTGTTCTTCCAAATAATCTGATACCACTGGATATTTAACTCCTAGTTGTGACCATCCTCTAACCATGTTTCTGCAATGGCTACTAAATCATATTCATTCATGATGATTTGTGCCGCCAACTCATCGACCTTGTAACGAATGCTACAAGCATTTAGGTAAAGTGCCCTTGTGTTAGTTTTCTTAACCTCATGATTTCCAACATTTCTACTAATAATTATTTGTTCTGGAAACTTTAATCTCTGCTAAATCCTCTCTCCCTTTAACTTTTTCCATTCAACTGAAAACACCATGCACGCCGCTCCCCACTCCCCCATCCCCAATCCAAACCATTAACTTCAATCCTAGTTATGCAATTCACTAGGACTCTGGTCTCAGCACGATTCAGATGGAGACCATTCTATTTGAACAACTCCCTCCTTCCCTAGTACTGGTCCCAGTATCCCATTAATGTGAACCTGTTTCTCCCACAGCAATCTTTGAGCCACACGATTACCTCTTGAATCTTGTTGACCCTGTGCGCATTTGCTCATAGCTCAGGTAGTACACAGTGCTATGGTCGGATTACACGTACTTCCTATAGCCCGTCTCTCATCCACAAAAGGTGCAAGAGTCTCAAACGTGTCAGGCAAGCTCAAAGATTGAGACTCTGTCAACACAAACTCCTGGATTCCTCTACCTCACCCAGTCACACTCCACTATCCCGACCATGACTAAATTCAAGGTAGTCAATATGACACTGTTTCAGGAGACAGTTACACTCCTTATGCAAGGAGAAAGTGAGGACTGCAGATGAGAGTCAAAAAGTGTGGCACTGGAAAAGCACGGCTAGTCAGGCAGCATCTGAGGATCAGGAGGGTCGTCATTCCTGATGAAGAGCTTATGCTCGAAACATCTACTCTCCTGCTCCTCGGATGTTGCCTGACCGGCTGTGCTTTTCCAGCACCACACCCAGATGTGTTGCAGTGTTCAAATGGTTTTTAAAGCATCCTCTGAATATTTGAGTACAATAAATTGTCAGAAGCATCAGGCTGGCTCTGACATGCAACTGTGCTCACTGAACTAGATCTGTGCTGCTTTGACAGACTTTTTGTTTTCTGAACAGCATGGTTAATCACAATGTTCTGCTAAATCTGACAAGAACAAAACACAATATAGAAAAGTTCTGGTCCATGCTTAGATTTATGGGCTCATAACTGTCAAAATTAAATTTAAATAATTTGTTTTACAAGTAGTAATTAATTTACACCTGCTAGAGAGTGTAACTTTTAGTAGTCATGATTTTAAGTGATTATTTTTGAGCCCTGAAAATGGGATATATTTTATTCCAGAACAATAGTGAGTTATTTTTAATTTGAGGAATGTAAATATAATTCAAGTATCGCCAAATTTCCAGAAATTAATGGACCTAATAAAATGGACTTAAGGTTTGTTAGCAATTTTTCTTGCATTGCATCAAGCAGCTTACAAAATAATCCAAATAATGTTACTTTATTCCAAAAATGTGGTAATGCTTCTCATAAAAATATATGCCTCAGTATTATCTTATGTTTGGCTTATTCAACATTTGAATCTGTGACAGTCATGTCATGCCTACAAAGTTACCTGCGGGTTGACCTCTTTACTATATATAAAAAAAAGGAACATGAAATATAGATAATACCATCACAGGATTTCAGAAAGTCAAATGACTCTGTTTGTGATTGTCCGTTGAGCAATGTGTCTCGAGGAAGATACTTAAAAATGCAAATAGATGTATCTGGAACAAACTGACTACCTGTCACTATTTCAATTGAAGAGATTTAAAAGACAATGAGTATTAGACCTGTGCTCTCCATGAAAATGGGATCGCCAAACAAAGTTTTTCAGTGAATTAATCAGAAATGGATTTTGGCCTAAACCTTAGGTATGCTTCCTTTTTTTCTTTGACAAAGCTGATAATTCCCGTCATCCATGGTTCCCAAATGCTGCCAATCCTATACTTCATTTTCACAGGAACTTGTCTTGCATTCAAGACTCAGGTCTTGCTTTCTAATCAACTAGTCTTTAAAAGACTTTTACATGTCAGATGTGAATTTACTCTCAAACAGCTGCACCAATATACATTCTCTAATTCTTGCATAATTCAGTTATTGTTGGCCTTTCCCCAATTTAACACTTTAATCTAAGATCCACTCTTAAACCAATCCACATGTATCCGAAAACTTACAGAATTACTGTCACTATTTCCAAAGTATTCCCCTATGAAACTTTGATCACCTGGCTGGGCTCATTTCCCAATACTAGGTCCAGTATGACCCCACTCCCTCATTGGACTATGCACATACTGTTTCAAAAATCTCTCCTGGGCTCACCAATAGGGTAAACAACACACTGAGGAACCATAAAAAAAAACGGACAGATAACTAGGTTTGGCCTACAAAGAATGAAACCTGAAAGCAACAACACCCCCAGATTCTATGGACTACCTAATGTGCACAAACCAGACATCCCACTCAGACCCATAGTATCACTACCAGGGACACCATCACACAAACTGGCTAAAGAACTACAGCAGAAACTGAAACACCTGATCAGCGGATCCAGACACTCTGTACAGTGTCCAACACAGGAATTCTTGGACATCATCAGAAATACACACATAGACAAGGAAGAAACCATGGTCTCATTCGACGTAACAGCACTGTTCACCTCTATTGACAAA
>NW_025214118.1:0-7526 GCF_004010195.1 Chiloscyllium plagiosum | reverse complement strand
ATCACAGAAGCGCTTCACAGGAGGCTCCCAAGCACTGAGGATGTCACCTAGACAGGGGACAAAACGTCTGCAACACAAATTCCCAGCTCGGCAAACAGAACCACAACATATATTAGGAGTAAGAAGGTAGCTAAAGGACAAAGAAGAGAGGTAGTGTGGAGCTAGAGGAAAATGGATGGGATCTTTAATGTGTATCCTACATCAGTATTCAACGAAAAGGGGAAAGTGAGGAATATCGAGTTTAGGGAAAAGGTGTGTGAATACTCTCAGACAGGTCAACATAATGAAGGAGGGAGTGTTGTATGTCTTGAAGTACATTAAGGCAGACAAGTTCCTGGGGCTAGATGGTGTCTATCCCAGGAAACTGTAGAAGGCAAAGGAGGAAATAGCTGGGGCCTTAATAGAAATGTTTACATTCTCTTTGGCCTCAGGCAAAGTTCCAGTAAACTGTAAAATGGCCAATGTTGTTCCTTTGTTATAACAGTACAAAATTTTAATTAGGCCACATTTGGAATATTGCTTGCAGGTCTGGTCGCCACACTATCAGAAGGATATGGATGCTTTGGAGAGGATACAGAGAAGGTTTGCCAGGATGTTGCCTGATCAGGAGGATTTAAGTTACAAGACGAGTTTGGATAAACTTAGATTGTTTTCAGTGGAAAGACGGAGGGAGAGGGGCTACCTGACAGAGGTCTACAAAATTATGAGAGGCACAGACAGGATGGATAGTCAAGAGGCTTCTTTCCAGAGTGAAAAGATCAACTACAAGAAAGTACAGGTTCAAGGTACGAGGGGGAAAGTTTAGAGGAGAAGTGGGGAGAACATTTTAATCCAGAGGGTGGTGGGTGCCTGGAACGCACTGCCAGTCGAGGTGATGGAAGCAGGCACAATGGCAACATTTACAGCTTATGTTGATAGTCTTATGAGCAGGAGGCAAACAGAGTGATAAAAACTGCACATGGACAATACGTAGCACATCTAAATAAGGACTAGGAATCGGCAAGGGCTTGGTGGGTCGAAGGGCCTGTTCCTGTGCTGTATTAAACAAAAAGTGTATAAATGAAATGTTGATGAGATATCAATGATCACCTCGCAGCATATCCATCACATCAGCTCTAACCAATTGTATGAAAAATGGAATGCATTGATACTGCTAGCACATGATCAAATCTAGCTAGAGATGATGTCAATAATGCACAAAAGGGGTCAACAGGGCAATCTGGGGCCAGTGCACAGGGAGATCACATAAAAGAACTATACTTCTAAAACACAAGTCATCTCAAACTTGAACAGTGAAAAGGAACAAATAATTTTCTTTCAAAATTATATTTCTTCACTACTGGAGTTTAGTCGCAATTTTGCTTTGTAAAACCAGAACTGTCCAACCAGCATTAACCTCTAAAGAACCAGGAACAAATCGTGTGCACATGTCCCATTTTGCCTTAAAGACAGGTTAAAAAGTGTTTTGTTTCTCATTACTCTACTAATCTAAGTGTACATTGTATCTCTATAAATCATCTGTCCTTGTGTATGCAAGTGTCTACATGCTTTGGAGTGGCTATTCATGGATTTTAAATTTTGGGTGTTCTAAATTTAAACATTTATTTCTTTATTTTGATTTTAGTTTATAAGAAGGCTTAGCTGTGCCTGTTCTTTAATGTCACAACAGTCAAAAGCATTAAAACATTCCTGTATAAAACTACAATCTTATGCTATCAACCAAGAAGTAAAAAGGACAAGCTGCATATTACCTCTCCCCATCTGTAAACCATACTTAGAATCAACAATGCCTTTGAATCGAGTTTAGAGCCAAGTTTAGATATAGCAGTAGCAAACAAAATGGATATGTTGAAGTAAAATTGAACCTCTTTCCAGAGAGTTCTGGAGTCCTATAAGTTAGGAAATTGCAGAACATATAATGCAATCTCTTCCAACCCGGCTGATATTCTTGGCTAATGGAGTGAGTTTATAGATACCTCCCAGCTTGTTTTGGATTCAAGGAGGCCTGAGCGTCACCGAAAGGAAAATTGTGGACCATTTTCCTTCTACTTCTCTTCCAACTCTTGATTACTAATTTTGGTCTCCAAATAAAATTACGATGTTGGTCATAACTTTGCTGGATAGAGATATTACAATAAAAAACATGTAGTAATATCCAGAAGCATACAGAAATTTATTCACATCCAAGAAGAAAACCATATTAAGTTTATGTTGCCAACATCTTGAGTACAATACAGCTCTAGTTTAACCAATTAACAAATCACAGGAAACTTGCTCATTTTAGTAACTTGTACTTCACAAAATAACACAGTAAAACCTCCATTAGATCTTTGACACAGCTACTCAACTGTCCTCAAATTATCTTTCCCCACCTCCTCATCCCATCATGCATTCATCCAATTCTCTTTCTAACAGTGTTATTGAATTCACGTCCACCACTTTTACAGGCAGTGCATTCTAAACATTAATACTGCTATGTTAAAGAAAAGGCCTTTGCATATTATTTCTGGTTTCTCAACAAACTTAAATCAGCATCTTTTTAGTGACCCCTGCTACCAAAACAAAAAATCATATTCCATCAAAATCATTCATAAAATCTACTTAGTATTCTATGCTCTAATAAGAACAATGCCAGTTTCTCCAACCTCTCCAAGTTAGTGAGGTCCCCTAATCCCAAGCACCAACTTAGATTATCTCTTCTGCATCCTTTCCAAAGCCTTGGCATCAATGCGGTGCCTGATATTGAATATAGTCAGTGAATTATAAAAGGAGTTTAGAATCTACTTTCTTGCTTTTATACTCTATTTCTAAATTAACAAGATCAAGGACATGTACTTTAACTATTTTTACAACTCATCCTCCTACCTTCAGCAATTCAAGTGTGTACGCCTGTAGTTATCATCTTCAAAGTTGACCATTTAGTTCATATTGCCACTCAAGCAAATAGTACCATTTCACATTTCTCTGCAATAAAGTTAATTTGCCATGTATTTTTAAAATTCATCATTCTTACATATGTCCACCTAAAGTTAGTTTGCTTTACTAATTCACTCACAGGATGTGGGCTTTGCTGGCGAGACCACCCATCCCTAATTGCTTAAGGAGATGATGATGGGCTGCCTTCTTGAACCACAATAATTTTGGAGATGTAGGTACACTCCGAGTGCTGACAGGAGGAGAGTTTCATGATTTGGCCCACCAGCCATTAAGGAATGATGACATAGTTCAAAAGTTAGAATCTTATTTGACTTGGAAGGGAACTTGCAAGTGGTGGTGTTCTGCTGCCCTTGTCCTCTTAAGTGGTATGGTTTGTAGATACCTACAGGCATACACACTTGATTTGCTGAAGATAGGAGGATAAGTAGCTGCCAAAAGAATTGGTTAGTTGCTGTACTGTATCATATAGATGGTACATACTGTTGCTTCTATGTCAGTTATGAAGGGAATAAATGGTAAAGTTGATAGCTGCTTTTCCTGGATGATGTCAAACTTCTTGAATGCTGTTGAAACTGCACTCATCCAGGTCAGTGAAGAGTTTTCCATCAAACTCTTGGCATGTTCCTTACACATAGGGCACAAGCACTGGGGTAAGGAGGCAACTTACTTGCTGCAGAAGCCATGGGCACTGTCCTACAATTATAGACACCAAATATTTGGCTAGTACAGTTCAACTTTTGATCAATGATAACCCCCAGAATGTTGATAGTGGCAATCCAGCAATGGTAATGTCATTGAAAGTCAAGAAGAGATGGTTAGATTCTCTCTTGTTGGAAATGGTTACTGCCTGGCACATGAGTCGATAAAATGTGGAGCTGGAAAGTCACAACAGATCAGACAGAATTGGAGGAGCAGGAAAGTCGACATTTCAGGGTCAGGACTCTTCATCATGAGAATGTGTATAGGGTATAAGCAGGCAGAGAAAGAGGTAAGTGAAACAAGAGGTTCAGCTGAGCACAGGCAGGGAAAGAGTTAAGTTCTGAATTTTGTGAAACAAGAGGTTCAGCTGAGCATGACTCAGATCTGATAAGAATTTACAGTTAACAATGGGGTGCTAGAGGCAAGGGTGGTGGGTTAACAAAGTGGAAAAGTATTCTTTATGTAGAGCCATTTAACAAGAGGTCGCATTCAATATGTAATGTCAAGTTAACAAGGTGAAAAGTATTCATAATGTGAAGTCAGTTATTCATTGTATAACAGCAGATGGCTTAATCTTTACTATTGACACTCGCTGATTGTAACGGTCACCCAATTAATATGTACGTTGCCTTATTTGAATGCTCTTCCCTGCAAAATGACTATACAGTTCATTGAGAAACTGCTGTTCCAGAGAAGGCCGTGAACTCATGTCTCTGTGCACAAGGGCAACCATTCTCTCTTCCTCCAGGGCCTGGAATGTAGATGAAGGAGGCAAAAACTACTCTGTGGTTAGATTAGATTCCCCACAGTATGGGAACAGGCCCTTCAGCCCAACAAGTCCACACCAACCCTCCGAAGAGTAACTCACCCTGACCCAATCCGCTACATTTACTCCTGACTAATGCACCTAACTGACAAATCCCTGAACCTTATGGGCAATTTAGCATGGCCAATTCACCTAGCCTGCTTATCTTTGGATTGTGGGAAGAAACCGGAGCACCAGGAGAAAACCCACGCAAGACGTGGGGAGAACGTGCAAACTCCACACAGACAGTTGCCAAGGCGGGCATCGAACCCAGGTCCCTGGAACTATAAGGCAGCAGTACTAACCACTGAGCCACCGTGCCACCCCTAGCAGCACTGAGCATGTCTCTGAGCCTTTTACTTCGACAGAGGGGGGGAAAGAAACAGGATGACAATATTGGTGCAGTCAGCTGGATCCAAACAAATAGTTACGATCAGACGGTGTCAACGGAAGCCTGGAACATTGGTGTCTCGAGATGGATGGTAAGACTTTAAACGTTGGTCCCTCTCGATATTCCTGTGTGCCGGAATGGTCCCCTTATTCAATTGCTCTCTATTCTATGGATTCCTCGAATGGTAATTAGTTCAGTCGAGAGACACAGTTTTGCTTCGGGTCTTCTGCGTGGGTTGACTTGAGGTTCAAGTCCTCACACTGTGCTGAGGTTCCTGCTCTCTGTGTTTACGTGAGCTTCAAGCTCTCTGTGTTTATTTGGGATTCGGGTTCTCTGCGTTTAAGTGGGGTTTGAGCCCCCGTGAGGCGTAATGTGAGAAAGGAGTTCAAGTCCTCTAGTGGCGAAATTTGACACTCTGTGAGTCTTTGTTCTGGGGGAAGAGTGTGGCTTGAATTGCGGTGCCACGTGGTCCGCTGCGAGGGCTTTCTAAGTGTAATTCCAGTGAGAGGATGCAAAAAAAAAATGAGAAAACGCTGAAATTAAAGTTACACTAATACTTGGGTCGAAAAAGTAAAGTTTCAATGTAAATTGTGCCATGCTGAGAGTGTTTGATGTTAAAAATTTTGGTTTGTTAAAATATTGGTTCAGAAAATGCTTTTAAGTAACTGTTTTGCCTTGTTTGAATCAGGATCTCATTTCAATGTGTTTTGTGGGCTATGTAATGGGCCAGATTTTGTTTTTACATTGAAATTGTATAACATTATGTCCTTTTTAAAATGATCAAACTTATAATCTTAAAATAAATTGATTGAGTGCCTTGATCCCCTGATTTGTTTGAAATTCTACAATGCCGGTTTAAAAACAAACAGTTGGGTTAGTGGTCATGCTTTAGCTAGATGACAGCATTGTATTAGAACATAGAAGAATACAGCGCAGTAGAGGCCCTTTGGCCCTCGATGTTGCGCCGATCCAAGCCCACCTAACCTACACTAGCCCACTATCCTCCATATGTCTATCCAATGCCCGCTTAAATGCCCATAAAGAGGGAGAGTCCACCACTGCTACTGGCAAGGCATTCCATGAACTCACGACTCGCTGAGTAAAGAACCTACCCCTAACATCTGTCCTATACCTACCACCCCTTAATTTAAAGCTATGCCCCCTCGTAATAGCTGACTCCATACGTGGAAAAAGGTTCTCACGGTCAACCCTATCTAAACCCCTAATCATCTTGTACACCTCTATCAAGTCACCCCTAATCCTTCTTTTCTCTAATGAAAACAACCCAAGTGCCTTAGCCTTTCCTCATACGATCTTCCTACCATACCAGGCAACATCCTGGTAAACCTCCTCTGCACCCGTTCCAGTGCTTCCACATCCTTCCTATAATAGGGCGACCAAAACTGTATTAAAATATCTTTGCTGCTGCTGTGTTTTTAATAAAGTGTTCACAAAAGGAACAGTGCATTTCTAGTTTGATGTTTAGTTAAGGTTTTCTAGAGAATATTAGAAGTTGAGGCTGAGCTGCTTAAATTCAGTTAATTATTGTTAAGACTTCATTGGCCCCTTCACGTTGCAAATTCAAAGAATGTTGATCTCTACCAAAATTGCCACCATAATTCTGACTGTTTTATTTGGGAAGTTTCATTTGAAGAACATTTTTTAAAATTTTCAGCATTTGTTTCCCACGAATATTTATGATTTAAATTTGAACTGAAACCGTCTCTTCAATTGCGAAAGCACAGGAAACATTTTGTTTTCTTGCTGTTCCAGACTTTTGTAATACTTTTCCTGACAGCTTTCACATTAGCCAAGTATCAATTTATTATAAGAAAATCAGTTGAATAACCAGAATGATTTTAGGACCATTGATTGTTGTTTATAAATGACTGAATTGGTTAGCAAGTACAATTTAAAAGTTTATGGATCGTATAAAACTTGATAATGTCATAAATACTGAACACAGTAAGAGACTTCAAGACAACTGAGAATGTTGAAATAGGCAGACACAATTTAGTGTCGTTAAATGCGTGACTATCTTCATACTGATAACCACCATGGCAAGGAAGGAATGAGAGGGAAAATGCAAAGATACTTTCAGCAGCTAACAACTTCTCTACAGTTTCTCCATTCACAGGTAAAGCATGCCTTCAGACCACTGCCCCCCCCCGCCACCTGATCCAATGGATTCAATCAGCTCCTCAGTCATAGAACATAGAACAATACAGTACAGAACAGGTCCTTTGGCCCACGATGTTGTGCCGAACATTTGTCCTAGCTTAAGCACCTATCCATGTACCTATCCAATTGCCGCTTAAAGGTCACCAATGATTCTGACTCTGCCACTCCCACAGGCAGCGCATTCCATGCCCCCACCACTCTCTGGGTAAAGAACCTACCCCTGACATCCCCCCTTAACCTTAAATTTATGTCCCCTTGTAATACTCTGTTGTACCAGGGGAAAAAGTCTCTGACTGTCTACCCTATCGATTCCCCTGATCATCTTATAAACCTCTATCAAGTCACCCCTCATCCTTCACCGTTCCAATGAGAAAAGGCCTAGCACTCTCAACCTATCCTCGTACGACCTATTCTCCATTCCAGGCAACATCCTGGTAAATCTCCTCTGTACCCTCTCCAAAGCTTCCACATCTTTCCTAAAATGAGGTGACCAGAACTGCACACAGTACTCCA